>NC_135525.1:1833276-1915776 GCF_051989575.1 Stigmatopora nigra | reverse complement strand
ATTTCATTTGGCAAAATTCTTTTTCTTTCTTTTTCTTTACGTTTTTGTTCTGAGTCCAGAAATCTATTTCAAATTTCCAAATTCTTTTCCACTGATAATTTATTGATTACTTATATCTCTGTGGCCAGCCAATCAAAAACACAAAAAGGCAGACCATAATCCATGCTCACACTCATAATCAGGGGAATTTAGAGTGTTCAACCAGTCTAGCATCCATAAATTTTGTTTTGTTTTGTGGGAGTAAACTGGAGTACCCGGAAAAAATCCACAAATTCTCGAGGACACCAGGAATACTTCACACTCTGGAAAGTCTGGATCCACCCCGCTTTCATTAGTAGATCTTAGAACCATAAGGTTGATGCGCTAATCACAAGTCTTTCAATTTGAGTCATTTAGCCATACATCAGTGGCCTGTAATTAGATTTGCGTGCCACACATCTACAAATAGAAATTTGTTTTGGAAGCTTAAGTGCCGCCGTACATCAGCCCCGTCAGTCAGCACGAGCGACTGTCATGCGAGTGGCTGTGAAAAACTATCTGCTTGCCAATGATGCAATAATGGAAAAGTTGCGAAGCATTACTCAAACGTTGATATTTTTTAATTTGGAGATGCTATTTTTTGAACATAGACATAATGTCATTACTTGTTTCATACCATGAAAGGCCCCACCAGATTTTGGGCATCCAGTGCCAAATAGAGCCAATTTCCAAATTTCCCTCGAATTTGTTTTAGATATGGGATTCCAATCCCCCAAATATTCCAGAATTTATGCGCCAACGCATTTTGTCCAAACCCAAAGTGACAAACATAAAATGTTTCTTAAACTGATTTTGGAACTTGGAGAATTGTTCCTTTCCCCTTATCTAAGCTTGTTATTGGCAATCTTAAACACTGTAACATTTAGGTATATTAACCCCATAATTGAAATGCTGTAAGTTGTAAACTAAAGTTATCTTAATTAGAATGCGCTTAAAGCAATAGAAAGCAACATCATTTGGTTGTATCAATTGATCAATGCTTGTCCAATCCGTAATACCCTTATGGTCATCAATACAACCTATTCCAAAGCTCTTCTGCACTAGAAAAACACATGTTCCCTCAGTTCGAAGGAAATTATGCCTATCCTAAATCAATTATTTTAGCTACCCTAGCCAGGTACCATTTACCTAATAATTTGGACGAATGCCGTGAGTTTTCCCAAGCCAGATCTGCTTTGTTAATTTCATGTCTGATATTATTAACTAAATAACTCTCAATACCCAAGATATAATTTGCAATTCACATCATTTGATGTTTACTTACGAGAAGAGCTACCCCTATAGCTCTCTGTTACCACAATAAAAATCTACAATAATTAAATAAGAGAAATCAACCTTTTACCAAGCATTTCCTAATTACAATTTTCAATGTTTAATAATGGACCCACAAATTGTCACCCATCCTTTTTGTTTTCTTTAACCAGCCAATATTCTATGTTAAAGTATTTTGAACAATCCGACCATTCAAAAAAAGTATTAATATTATTTTATCCTCAAAAACTAATTTTCTTTAATTAAAAGCCCTTTGAAATCCACAAATTGACTCAAAAATGGCCATTTTTACATATGGCCACACATACACACACACAGCCACCCACACCACCAGGTCAGTGGTTCTTAACCTGCGTTTGATCAAGCCCTAGCGTGTCGGAGAGTGGATGTCTGGGTTCCGTGGAACCTCTGCCGCAGAGGTTAAGACACATCGACTCATCATGTCTATTATTCACGATAAAATCACTTGACCATCACTGGCTGCAGATGATCACGTGACATTGCTTGGCCAATCACTGCTGGGAGGAATTTATATATCTTGAATTTTAAAATAGTCAAATTTCATTTTACACTAAAGTAGTGTTCGGTGAATGTGCCTCGGAAACAAATGTGTGGGGTTTGATAGCTCCAACAAGGTTAAGAACCACTGCACTAGGTAGTCTGTAACCTTCATGAAAAAACTAATTTTTGATATTTGTCCTTCATAGCTAATCTTAATGTGGGAACAATGAGCACCACCCAGGATGACAGCATAAAGAAAAGGATTGTCATTGCTGCTCGAGACAACTGGAAAAACTACTTTTCACGGTTATTTCCTGTTAAGGTAAACATTTAATGATTACGTATCCTTAGAGATAATCTGTTTAATATAAGTGAATTGTAATATTTAAAAGTGGCGGCCCGGTGGGGCGAATGGTTGTTGGCCTCACAGCTCCGGACGCCGGGTTCAAATCCTGGTCACATCCACCTGTGTGGAGTTTTTTTGTTCTGCCTGGGCTTCCTCCGGTACTCCGGTTTCATCCCACATTCCAAAAACATGCATTGTAGGCTGATTTGACACTCTAAATTTTCCCTATGCATGGCTGTGATTGTGCATCGTTTTGTCCTTGTGCCCTTCAATTGGCTGGCCAACGTTTCAGGCGGGGGTCTCTGGCCCGGAGTCAGCTAGGACATGCTCCAGCGCCCCCCCCTCCCCCCCTCCCCCCTGTGAACCTAATGAGGATGAAGCAGTTCACAAAATGAGATGAGAATATGACAGCGGACGTGCCCTGAACACCCCACTCATCCTCTCCCGGGTGTACTGGCTTCTTGTTCATTCGGTCACGACCCACAACTCGTGACCATAGATGAGAGTAGGAACAGTGATCGACGAATAGAAAGCTTTACCTTTCGGCTCAGCTACTTTTTATCATAACGGACAAATGTATAAACCGTACACTTAAAATTGCTTTAAAATCGTTTAATTTTACAAATACTCTCGTATAGGATGTCCCCTAATTCACAATTTTCACCTCCATTTTCATGATTTTTTAAGGGAAATTTTAAGATTGTCTGCTGGATTGCACGTTATTTGGGTGAATATTATAAGGAATGCTTGTCTTTGTAAATGCAAAATATAAAATTATTCAATTTGAAAAAGGAAAAAAACATTTTTGAGGAGAACCTCATGCTATTTAATTACAAAAAAAATCAATTTTCTTATGGGAACTATAAGATGTTGTTTGTGGCCATATTGCTTTTAGTGTTGAAATATCTCGATTCATTCAATGGTTCATATTAATGCAATAGTTGTCACTTTCAAACAACAAATAAAAAGGAAAAAAATATCAAAGTTGAAACAGGAAGTCACATGAACAGTGCTCACATGGTAAACACTACGAACACATATCAAGACTACTCGCGTCCGTACAGTCAGAGCACATTGAACTACAGTAAGATGGCGGCGCCCTGAGCGAGCAATGGCAGGCACAAGTAATGCACAACCTGCTTGGTAAAAAAAAGGTCCACTGTTGGAGCAATCATTACAAAATGGAAAAAGAGGAACATGATGGACAATATCAATCGAAGTGGACCTCCATACAAGATATGATCAAAAGAAAGGTGACAAATAAGCCCAGAACTACACGAGTGGTAAATGCTCTGAATAGAGCAGTGACCACCGTTTCCAAGCTGACTGCTGGTAATTTAATAATATACTATCTTGGTTTGAAATCACGCATGGCATGGAAGGTTCCCACGGTTAAACCAGCACATATCAAGCAAAGTCTGTCTTAAGCCTGCCAATGACTAATTGACAATGAAACATTTTAAGATTCAGGTGTGGCCCAGCCATTTTTCAAAGCCCAGAAACCTGACTTATCTGTGTGGAGGAGTGGGGAGAAATGCCTTCTGCAGTGTGTGCAAACCTGGTGAAAAACTACAGAAGACATGTAACGTCTGTAATTGCAATCAGAGGCTAGTGAACCATAGATTGGTTTTCTCATCTGTTCAAACTCTAATTTGCAGCTGTATCACACAAATAAATCTATCTAAATCTATCTTATCTGTGCACATGCACAATAACAATTTCAGACTCCTCCATGATTTCTTAGTGGGAGAACTTGCAATATAGCTGGGTGTTCAAATACTTATTGAACTCACTGTATATTAATAAATTCATGGTTATTTTCATAATTATAAAACAAAATTGGTCCGTACCGCAGAGCTCTCATTACAGGATACATTGAGGACAATGAAATGCAAGACAAGTACAAATTGATTTAATTTCAATAATTTACATTGCATTTCACTAACATTCTCATCTGGAAAACTACATTATAAATGTAAACCAAACCTAACAATTAAAATCTAGGATCAATGCCACACATGCCTTGACCCCATTTATTAATAACATTTACTAATTGCAGACAGACAGTGGTGATGCTCAGCTTTTGGGTGTGAATCATCGTGGAATTAATCTCCTCAAGATAGTAACGGCGTCGGGCATGGATGCAACACACCTCAGTCTACTTCGAAGTTACAGGTAAACATTCTTTCAACACACAGAGAAAGCACAGTTTAAGATCAGTGGGTGGCACACACTGATTTTCATGCTGTTCATATTCATCCAGCTTATTTCATTCTCAGGACATTGTATCCATCACATCGAGACTGTTGTCTTTGTCCAAAAAGAAGATTTAGGTTGAATGTATGTATTAAGAAATCTTTTTAATCTCAACAAAAAAAGCTATATGGAACTAGTACTAGCTAAGGGTACATTTGGACATTGGAATACACAAAGAGTGTTCGAAGAACTTTTTTTCATTTTAGTTTTGTCATAAAAAGACATACACCCCAGAGCACAGGTGTGAAAGTGACGGCCTGGCCCGCCACATCATTTTGTGCGGACTGAAAAAGTAAATCATGAGTACCGACTTTCTTCTATCATATTTTCAGATTTTCCCCTTTTTAAATCAATAATTGAGATTTTTTTTAATCCAATCTTTTAGTTTTTAGTTCAAAAAGTATTTTGTCTAATCAGAAAATAAATGTATAAAATATTTTCTATTTTATAAAATATGTTTTGTTCTTAAAAACAAATGATTAAAAAACAATTTCCCTTACTAGGGAAAAAAAGCTCAAATAAACATTGTTTTACATTTAGACAAACTAAATATTTAGGGCTTTTGATCCAGTTCTTTTAATCTGATTTTTTTTTAGAAAAAAGTAAGTATTATAACGAAAATGGTCCGGCCCTTATTAACTCGAGTTGACGTTAATGCGGCTCGCGAACGAACCATTGCAGCAGACAATCCTTTTGATGAATTTTCCCTTCAGAGTAACAAACGTGTACTTTGTAACCATGAATATGGAGATGAAAGTTGTGAACCGGGGGTGTCTTGTACGTGAGAAATTGTAAACATCAAACATTTTTCAGGCAATTTTAAGGGTGCAGCTCATAAGCGGGCGCGGCTTATTTGGAGAAAATACGTTAAATTTCAAATGTCACAATTTTCCTGTGCGTAATTACACCAAAACAAAGGAAAACGTGATGTTTTGGTTATTCATAGCTGTGTTCTATAATTTTAATGGTACGGCCCGCAAATTATATCTAGGAGTCGTATGTGGCCCCCGATGTAAAACAAGTTTGACACCCCTGCCTTAGAGGTTGAATGCACCTTAAATGTCAACGTTATCATGATGCGCCAGGATGGTGAGCATAATTAAATATTTTCTTAATTCTTAATGATAACTAATAAAGCTTGTTTGTCCCCCCAAAAATCCTTGAATGATCATGATCAGCCTTATTATAAAATCTATAGGATACAAAAGAATAGTAAAATCTGGTGTTTTACACTCTAGAAAACTTGCATTTTTGTTGAACTCCGGACTCCTCCTATGCCTGGGTTTTGCCTCAGAGACGACCAGAGCCACGTACCGCTTGGCCACCTGGTACCTGCCTGCTGCCTCCGGAGTCCTGTGGGCCAAAAGAGCCCGGTAGGACTCCCTTTTCAGCCTGACAGCATCCCTTATCGTGGGTGTCCACAAGCGGGTTCTGGTGTTGCGGCCATGACAGGGAAGACAACCTTGTGGCCGCAGTTCCGGTCTCCGGAAGCGCGGAACATGGTTCACTCGGACTCAATGTCTCCCGCCGCTTCCCAGACATGAGAGAAACTCTGTCGGAGGTGGGAATTGAAACTCCTGACAGGGGACTCCACCAGGCGTTCCCTGCAGACCCCCTCAAAACATTTAGGTCTCCCGGGCCGCACTGGCCTCTTCTTCCCAATCACTCCCCTCCAGGTCTCAGTGTCATTGCCCACGAGAGCATTGAAATCCCCCAGCAGAACGAGGGAATCCGCCAAAGTGGCACTCTCCAGCACCCCCTCTAAGGACTCAAAAAAGGGTGGGTACTCTGAACTGCTGTTTGGTGCATACACACAAACAACAGTCAAGTTCTGTCTCCCCACCCGAAGACGAAGGGATGCTACTCTCTCGTCCATCGATGAAAACCCCGACATATACGCCCACACCCGCTCGGCACCTCTCACCACGGGCAATTCCAGAGTGGAAATGTCAGTGAGGCGTCTTTAACATCTCACTATTTATGCCTGTTGCCTCCACGCGCATCAAAGTCATCACCATGATCTCTGGCCCCAAGAAATCATCACCTTCCTGCCTCAATGACTCCTGCTCAATTTAAACGACACCCATCCTAAGTAAGTGCTTTGAACGGCTAGTCATGCTCCAACTCAAGTCTATGCTTATCCTCCAGTCCACGTCTTGATCCAACAGTTTTACCGATGATGACATCTCCACTGCCCTTACCACATCGGCTTTCAACACAATCAACAACCAACAGTTATTCTCAAATTTGCAATACCTGGTCTTAATACCTCACTCTGACACTGGGTTTTAGATTTCTTGACTTGAAGACCTCAGGCAGTTCGAGGCAGTGGGAAAACAACCTGTTAGGGCAGGGTTGGGAAAACTTTTTGGCCCGGGGGCCACATTGACTTTAAAGATTTGACAGACGGGCCGGGTCAGCACAAGATACGATACATGTAAAAAACTGCCTCTGTTAACTGTACATATGAAACATAAACAGAAAAAAGGACTAAAGTATTAACATACTCATCGCTCATCTGGGATTTATGCGGTGCTTTCTTTGTTTTCAACAGACTAAAGTTCTGTTCCATCTTCTGGATGTTTGGAAATTTGGCTGCAGTTAATAAAGCATAAAACTCAGAGACTTTGAGGGAGTTGAACTTGTCACATTGGAGATCAACCAGTTCCAACTGCAACTCCTGTGGAAATGTTTCCTGGTTCTAATGAGAAAGGACATGACACCAGCAGTCAATATTTCCAAAATCAAAAAAAAAAACGACGGCAGAATTGCTCATGCAGGTCATCCAATGATTTCCTGTATTTTTTTTTTCACATGCGTGGGCCTCTTTTAACGCAGCCAGTGTGAGAAAACAAGCAAAAGACTTGTCTGATATTTGCTTGAAAGATTAAACCAGTTTGGTTTTGAAGGCGGAAGGTTTGCTTGCACAAACTCCTTTTTTTCTTGTAGCTTCACATTCAGCTCGTTCATGTGTGTCAGGATGTCAACAGTAAAAGTTAAATGTTCAGAAATGTGTCCAATAACGAACTAATCTCCTATTTGAGCTCCCACACACATACTATTACATTCTATCACTAGACTAGTGCGCCATCTACCGGGAAAACTGATATTGCATGGAAATGAATGAGGTCATTGATTTTTACTATAATTGGATTGGATAACTTTATTCATCCAGTATTTGGGAAATTTCATTGTGACAGTAGCAGAGGGTGATTAGACAGAACAACAAAGTAAAAGCAGAAAGTACAAGGCAAATCAAATTAATTGGGATCATTAATAATCACCAAATCATTAAGACAGAAAAGCAGCAAAAACACTAAAAGCGCTACCGCCGCTGGCTGCCATGAACGGTGCCATCTTGGTTGCGGTAGCTAAAACGGATACAGACTCAAATAGACGTCGTAAAGTTGGAAAAAAACTGGAACCATACACAGGAAATCTTCCACAAGATGGGGAACTTCTGCAGACTGGAACCGAGGTAGAGAATATGCAGAGCCATTTGCTCTCATCCCAAGGATTCGTCCCTGCATGCCCCTTGAATCATCAAGTCTGTGCTCCTTCCTAACCCCACTGTCATTTAACAAGTCTCCCGAACAACCAACAGGATCCATGCAACTCTTTTTTGCACTCTGGGACAAAGCCTCTAAAATAAACCTTGTACAGCTTACCTACCCAATTTATCGAAGATTCTGCTACGGGATTTCGCCGTGCTTCAAAACTTAATACAACCACCACAACCGACATGGTGAAATTATGAGCCACCATGTATTCTGCCTCTTCACATATGTACACAATTAGGAACTTTTATTTATTGTCCACAGTGCGACAAGACTGCACTTTTCTGCTCAGTCACTTTAGGCATTTCATCATTCATCCTCCAATATCTTAAATAAGCTGTTGACTTTGGAATACTGATATTAGTATAACTTGCACCTTCAATGTGTCTTCTTTCATGATGAGTGTGTATTGATCCTATTTCTCTTGATGCACTTTAACTTGCTTGTAGGGGCCAATTGGGGATTGATTGGGTCATGTTCCTTATTGGTGTGATGTTTTGTATGTATTTCCTTGATTGTTTTTATGTTTGATCATTTATTTGGGGGGGGGGGGACTGATAATTTCCTCGCATAGCAAGGCAAATGCCTTTGGAGTTCATTGATTTGGAAGTATGGGCGGAGACAAGTGAGATAAAACATTTATATGGTCATGTCACCTGTTTTATGGCTTTGATCTGTGTGGCTGTTTTATATATAGCGACACCCTTTTTTGACCATATGTGTTATGTAAATCTTTATTAAATAGATCACTAAATAGATTCAGTATAACTTTCTTTTCCTGTCATCTGCGTTCAAGACTCCACATTAATCTAGTTTCAAAAGGTATATAGAAGACGTTGGAAATATACACCTACAATGCTTAACCATAAACCACCCTTTAAACTGTTTTTTTTTTTTATAACTGCAATTAGGTCTGAATTCAGATGCCTTTATCACTCTGGTATTAGATTCATTTTGAGGGGTTTGAGAGAAACATAATTTCATTGCTCTCTATGTCCAGTACGTACTGCAAGTTTGAAATTGAACGTGACATTGAGTGTTTTGAATGTTAGTTTTCGTTAATTTAACTGAAAATACTGTACTGCAAAGAATTTACCAAAAGTATCTAAAAGCTTTGCAGAATTGCTGTCTGTGGGATTCTGTGGTACAAACCAAGTGAAGCTGGAGCTTGCGAATGAAGACCTCCAACTGTACTCCTCCAGATCTTCTCAAATAATTGCCATGGTTGAATCTTTCCTTAAAGAGCTCATAAAGGTACAAGGTGGTTTTCTTCAAAGCATCATATTTACACGAAATACATAATTTATACACCCCAGTAGATGTTGTGTTTCAAATCTTTATTGGAAGGATTTTAATTGGCTTCTATTTTGTTTACCAGAACTCTGGCCATGTGATTGCCCTGAAAAGTTTTGTAACAGATGACAAATGCCTGCTCAGCTACAACAAAGGTGATGTCATCAAACTACTACCAATGGAAGGACTCCAAACAGGTAAGCCTTGCTGAAGGTTGTTTGTTTGTGAGATGTTTGCATTTTAACACTAGATGTACCAAGCAAGGCAATTTTGCTCCAAACCAAAATAGGATCCCTTGTTATACCAAGCAGACTTATCATTTGTAAATAAGTGTTGGAATGTAGTACACACATGGGAACACATTTCTGTCTTTTTTTTCACGTAATAGATATTGTTTGTTCTAGATGAGACAAGTCCAATTTATTTTAATGTGGTTTCCCCCTTTTTATTGTTGTGCATTTGTTTTACAATTTTGGCATTGAGAATGACCTTAAGGACATTTTGGTTCCCATCTGATGTCTCAGGAGGGGAAAGCAGTACATTACCAACACTGTGATTAGTAGGGATGGAGCACTGCTGACCACGATTCGGGATGTTTTGGCAGATCAAATACTTTGAAGGCCTCTTCAACTGCACAGAGATGGCAGAGCATGGGGACTGTGCGTCGGATTATTCTATCTCTGGCGTTGAACTCAATGAGGTTATTAGAAAGCTCCTAGGGCGTGACAAGGCCCCAGGCGTGGACGAGATCCGGCTGGAGTTTCTAAAGGCTCCTATTATTTTGCTTTGATTGACATGCCTCAGGAACATCGCGTGGACATAGGCTTGGAAGCTAATGCTGTGAATGTCCCCGAATTGTTGGGAACAAACTTCATGATCATAAATGGCCTGGGGGCCCAACGTCCTGTAGTGGCCCCTGTACTCACTGCCCAGCACCGTGGCACTTCCAGTTCACGCTGAGCACCTGTAACAGACGTGAATTAGTCTGGAGAAGACGAGTAGAATGCCATGTTGCCTGCAAAGTTGTTCCAACAGGTTTGGTGGTGGGTCAGTGATTGTCTGGCAAGGCATTTCCATGGAGGGACACATAGACCTTTACTGCCTGGAAAATTGTCCTCTGACTGCCATATGGTAGCAGGATGAAATCCTTGAACACATTGTTAGACCCAAGGCAGGTGCAGTAGGTCCTGGTTTCCACAGAATGTATGACAATGCCCAGCCACATCCAGATATGGAGTTGGCGGTGTGACATCCACTGCTGCTCCATTATGCCCGGTCTGATGATGACTTCTTTGTTCCAGTGCCTTGAAGCCTGTGGGTTCTCTTGCGAGTACACCTTGACCGCGTTGGGTCTGCTTGGCATGTGCGTGGAGTTGAACTGCTCCATCATGTGTGTTCAGCCATATTTCCTCCTTGGCTGTCCACTCGTACGTGACAGCGTTTTTACCCACGCCCAATGCTAGGATCTGGTCTGGGTTTATGAGGGGGTCCCACCCGCAATATATGTTGTCTTTGTTTTGCGTGGTCGAGAGGTATATGCCATGTTCTTAGGTGAGCAACGTGAAGCTGCTGCCACTCGTTGCCTCAGCTTGAGCTGAATCCCCCCATCAGGCTCACAAGAGAGTGTATGGAATTTCCCGGCCAGTCTTGCGATGAGTCTGGCTTTCTCGCTGTCCGTATCCAGCAGCTCTCTCATCAACACATCTGAAGCAGGCCAGAAGAGCATCTGTGAAGACAAACAGGCCGCCTGGTCCGCCCCCTGCAGCGCTGCCAGGTCCATATTTTGAAAGCTGCTCTCTGCGAGCTGTGGCGCCACTGTCGCCAAGAGGTCCTGTTGGGTTTACCCGCCCGTGATCCTGCTGAGTCGTCGCTGCCTCGTCTGCCATCGTCCCACCCACCGAGGTTGTGATGGGGGAGATCAATCGTCAAAGAGGTCCCTGGCTTCCTGCAGCAGCAGTTTTACCAGGATGTTGGCTGGATCCAATCAGCCCAGCAGATGGCTGGTCGTCTCTAGGGCGGAATCAACTGGTGCCGAGTTGTATCCTGGGCCTCACTTGACACAAACCAAAGCTGTGAGTGGTGCTGGAGCCACTCAAAGATTGCTCACCACCTCGATGGTGATCATGATGGAATTGAAGGTGTGTATTGACACCTTTGTGATCAATCTCATGTAGTTGTTGTAGTTTGGTTGCGTGCACGCCCCTTTGAAGTCCTCCGACACGTTGACTGACCAGTAGATGCTGTGGAGCGACACTGTCACATCCTATTCTGTTCCTTGTAGAGGCTGAAGGGTTCAGTCTTCTCCTCCTCTGTCAGCAGGACAGTTGACGCTGGAGACATCCAACCTATCTTGTCTTCATAGTGGTTACTGGTGCCGTCCCGTTTGTTCAAGTCATGATAGTATCTATTGAAGTCTGTCACCCTGTAGTGATTCCCTAGTTTCCTAAGCTGCAGCTTCTCTTGCAAGTCCATGGAAGCCGCTGGGGACCTGGTCAGTGTCATCATCTTGCTCACGATCACAGTGGTGTTTTTCTCCCCATGAAATGATTGTGAGTCTAGAATCGTAAACTGTGTCTGAAAATGCTATTTGATGTACTGCATTCTCCTTTGACCAACTTTGCTACATCGTCAAAAAATTGCAAAAAGGAAAACATGACATAATACAGAGTGTATAATATGTGTTCCTCTCAAATGATATTCTGCAGGTTGGCTTTTTGGCACAATGGGGGGCCGCTCAGGTCTTTTCTTAGAGGATGTAACCCAGCCATCTGCTGCTTTGGACTACCATTATCTCCAATTGGTTCGGACAGAAGATAAGTGGAAAAGCATGAGGGGTGCAAGAGCCACCATTACCAAGCAATCAGAAAACATTGATAATGAAATGACTGGAGATGTAGATGTCTCATCCCAGCGAACAGCACAGATGTCCATTCACAAGCCACTTCAAGGTTTACAGAGGCCAAATAGTGATTTTGATTGGCAAAGAGCTGGATCAAACCAGGGATCTACACTAATATCCAGCCAGGGATCAGTTCAGGAGAATGCAGTTGAGACATCAGCAATGGCTGAGTTTGCAATGAAGTACTTCAGGTACAGTATGTATTATATACACATTTTTACTCACTGTCACCAAATCTAGGCTGACCAAACGTCCGTTTCCCCCTCACATTTCTTGCTATTTTTTGCGGTTGCCTTTTTTTTCTTTTACTTTTGACTGATATAGAAGATTGCAGCATATGCTTGTTTTTATATATATATATATATATATATATATATATATATATATATATATATATATATATATATATATATATATATATATATATATATATATATATATATATATATATATATATATATATATATATATATATATATATATATATATATATATATATATATATATATATATATATATATATATATATATATATATATATATATATATATATATATATATATATATATATATATATATATATATATATATATATATAGATATATAGATATATATATATATATATATATAGATATATATAGATATATATATATATATATATATAGATATATATATAGATATATATATATATATATATATATATATATATAGATATAGATATAGATATAGATATAGATATAGATATAGATATAGATATATATATAGATATAGATATAGATATAGATATAGATATAGATATATATATATAGATATAGATATATATATATATATATATATATATAGATATATATATATATATATATATATATATATATATATATATATATATATATATATATATATATATATATATATATATATATATATATATATATATATATATATATATATATATATATATATATATATATATATATATATATATATATATATATATATATATATATATATATATATATATATATATCTTTTGATGTTTCTTAACTTGAACTAATTGTTGCATGCCTGAACAATAATTTTCAAGTGTTTAAAGTGTTTCCACACCTGAAACATTTGCATGTTCAAGCATTTATAAGTAGGCAACCACTGTACAGTTTTGTGGTCCCACAGACCTTATGTCATCAATTTTCAATCAAACTACTGCCACTTTATATAACATAAAAATAAGGATAGTAAAATGACAATATGATCACAAATCAGATTTCATATATGCTTCATGTTAGCTTAATGTGTTGAGAGCCTTGTTTTCTGGAGTGTTCCAAACACACCACATATCAGACTACCGTGACGGGAGAAGTGGAGGAGTTGGCCAGTGGCTGTTATCGGCATCACCTACGACCTAAAATAGTCATGTTCTGTGCTTTCATTTGCAAATAAACAAATCTTCCTCTCAGTAATAATAGTAATTATAATACCTTAGCAACTGCCCGGTGGATGAGTGGTTAGCACATCAGCCTCACAGTTCTGGGGTCCTGGGTTCAAAACCAGGTCAGTCCACCTGTGTGGAGTTTCCATTTTCTCCCTCGGCCTGCATGGCTTTCCTCAAGCCGCCTCCACCCCCCCACCCCCAAAAAAACAGGCTTGGTAGGCTGATTGAACACAAAATTTGGTGTGAGTGTGAGGGATCTTTTCAACAACAAGTCGTATTGGATTACGGCAGCTCTCTGAACCGAGCGGAGTGAGCGAGGCACTGGATAGCCCGGCCAATGTCCCACCCTTCAGAGCCGTATACTTCACCGTGATTGGTTCATCCAGCTCCGAACACAGTGTCATTCATATCAATCTTGCGGGCCGCACGGACATTAATCTTGCATATTAAGACGCAGGCCGCAAATTATTGTCCCGCGGGCCGCATTTGGCCCACGGGACGCAAGTTTGAGACCCCTGCTCTAATCCTTATAAAGCGTGATGTACGGATATACAGCACCATCGTGTCTCCCCGAGTCTCTTTGTCACAAGAGAAAAAAAGTCTTTCGGGGAGCAGGAATAGATGAAGCGAGATTTATAGATAGGTGGATGCTTTATGTTATTATTCTTATGCTACTTTTGGCCAAACCCTGCATGGTAGAGATATTGATATTATGGTGGCCAGAAACGGCTGTTGGATCCAAACCATGCAACGTTGAATTTTTTTATGGTGGCCAGAAACGGCTGTCGGATCCAAACCATGCGAAGTTGAATGTTTTTTTTATGGTGGCCAGAAACGGCTGTCGAATCCTAGTAGACACCTTCTCTAAGTGTGTAAACTCAAACTTGTATTTGTTAAACAACCCCTTTTCAAAAGAGATTTTTTTTAATAGCGCAACAATTGTCGTTTGGTTCTAAACAACTTGTAAGTATTGTCATACATTTTATTTGCCTTCATGCCCACTCCTTAGCATTTTTGTTCTGCAATTTTTTTGCATTCAAACTACACTCTGATGCGACATGAATCTGAATGAAGGATTTTTTTTTTTACATTTTTGTGAATGGAATGTTTTTGTTTCTCTTGGTAGGTTTCTAAGCACAGCATGCAGCTCTCAAAGCTGAGTAGCTATGAGTTTCTTGGTAAAATTCTTGCATATACCCCCTCATCAGTAAGTCATCTTAAGGAGTGGACGGTAAATTTACTTACTGTCATAGTCAGGAAAAAAACTCTTTAAATTTATTCTACAGTTCGCAACGCGATTTCCAGTGCTATGTTCTCCCTGGCCATCCCAAAGACATGCATGGTGGGCAGTTTGAACACTAAAAATAGTCCTAGATATGAGTATGAGCTTTAATAATCATCCAACAACTTTAACCTGCAATTGGCTGGCCTGGTGCTTGTATTTAGCTGGAATAGGGTGTGGAAACGCCGGCGAAACCTGTCAGAATAAGCGTTTCATATAAGAAATGAATAAATGAACGAACAAATGAATGCCACAACAGCATGAAAACTCCCCTACGCTTGTAGAAAGATCCCTTTCCATTTTTAAGTTTTGTCCTTAGTTGTTTCAATTGTGTCAACAAAGAACAGCAGCAATTCTTTGGTGAATGGATTTTGCTACTAGCTATTATTTGGAGTTCCAAAGTGACCCTTAGTATCTCCATTGGAAGCAGTCTGTTAAAAGTTTCACTGTATGTTAATTGTCTTTGTGGGTTGTGGGGACATACAGTGGTACCTCTACTCAGAATTCAGCATGTGAATTTTTCAGGTTGTGTAACACAAAATGTAAAAAAAAAAATCCAAGTTACGATATTGTATTCAAGTTACAAAACATCAAAAGATGTACAGTGGCACCTCTACTTTTCAATTCTTCTACATACAAATTTTTCAGGTTCTGAAACCCTTTGATAGGCAAATTACTGGTCAAATGCATACAAACATAATGGAAGTTACAAAATCCCTCCAAACTAATTTCCCGAATACGGGATGAATAAAGTTATCCAATCCAATCCAAAAAAAATGTAGATCACGAAGAAAAATATTTCCGTACTGCTTACTATTTTAGTCACTTTTGTACCTGCCTACTTATTCATGTTGACTACTTATTTATCTAATCAATTTTCCGAACCACTTTATCCTCATTAGGGTCGCGGGGGGTGGTGGAACCAATCATTGCTGGCACACCCTGAATCGGTGGCCATCGATCGTAGGGCACAATGAGACAAATAACCATACACACTTACACCCATGCCTAGGGGCGATTTTGAGTGCCCAATCAGTTTACCATGCATGTTTTTGGAATGTGGGAGGACACCAGAGTACCCGGAGGAAACCCACGCAAGCCCAGAAAGAACATGCAAACTCCACGTAGATGGGCATGAGCTGGATTTGAATCCAGGACCCCAGAGCTGTGAGGCTGACGCACTAACCACTTGCACCACCGGGCCGCCTTCTTATTTATGTATTACTTATTTATTGATTATTTATGTTTACACTTAATGGTGATGCTTTAAATCTAACTTTACTTGTAGAATGACAATAAAAGCATTCAATTCTGTTAACATTTAGTCTTGAGCATTCCCTTTAAAGATATCTCGCACCATCTAGTGTTGTGAATGGGTGCAATGTCTAGCTCCTGATTTAAAGATGACTAACACTTTATTTCAAGGAAAAAAGCGTCATCTTATATTTAGGCCAATTCGGTACTCCAGCTGCAGTTTGGACAACCATTTGCATACATATTTCATACAGATGCTGACGGATGCTTATTGTTTATAATTTTGGTAGTAGTATTTTGGTAGTACTGCACTTCCATCGATGTCGAGAAGGTATTTTTTTGTATCGTTATTTTTTTAAGATTGCCTTTAATTACGGAATCTTTAAAATTCCCCAATCGGTCGAACTAGTTTATAGTGAGTAGTATTAAAGATTGGGAAACGAATTTTGCAAATTCAATATAAAATGCTGCTCTACATATGAAAAATCCAAGTTACAAAATAACTTCTGTAAGCAATTAATTTCATAAGTAGAGGTACCACTGTATTTTCTTTTGTTTGTCACTGGATGCCAGTTCACCTCGAGGGACCATCCAGGGGCAAAATAAGTACCATATTTTCACGACTATAAGGTGCACATAAAACTCTTACATGTTCTCCAAAATAGACAAGGCACCTTATAATCCAGTGCGCTTTATATATGGACCAATACTAAAATTGTTATCAGGATAAAATTAAATAAATCAGTCAATAGGGTACACCATCCTCGACAGCTCTCACAACTATGGCAAGCAGAACCCGACTCTACTATTTTCCAGTAGAAAAAGTCATGCGCAGTGACTACTGGGATATATAGTTCTTTTGTCAATACACCCAATGGATTGTGTCCTGGCGATCGGCATCAACACAGCTTTACGAAGCATGGACGCTAGCTACTAGCTAGCTACTATTTGCGAATGGATTGTGGCCTGGCGATCGACATCAACACAGCTTTACGGTGCAACTTTGATGGATTTGTGGGTCATGATGACATGAGTACATTGTAAAATGGCTAGATATAGTAGAACCAAACACAGTTTTTCTTCAGTTGCCTTTTTAAAAATGTATTTTTTGTGGGTGTAGCGTGTATGTTTAAGCTGGTGTTTTGCAATGCCTGGCTGCGTCTATAAAAACGGTGCGGCCTGGGTGTGTGTATATTACAGAAATAGCACTCGTTATTGACACTGCGGCTAAAAATATGATGCGCCGTATAGTAGTGAAAATACAGTACGTGTCAGGGTCATTGGTACACAACCCCTTCTACCTTGTTAAATTTTCATATCGGTGATGGAAGTTTTTTTCTAATAAAATATCATACACTATTCTTGTTTGTGTAGTAAAAATTCAGTATATGTTTTTAAAGTTATGACTCATGGAAAAATAGCATGTAAACATATCTTTACCTGTTTTTCAGAATGAAAAATGAAGGTGGAAAATCAGGTTTCAAGACTTTTTCTGAAGCAGTTCATTTCACAAAGGTAAACTACAGCAATCAATAACGTTATTTTATTCATAAATCATGCAACATTTCAAAATACACATCTGATTAAATGCAGATGCCTCTTCAAGCATCCCTAATTCTCTACAACGATCATGACAATGATTCATCAGTGCAGTGCTTTAGGAGTAAGTACAAGTCATACTACAATTTTATTCAAAGTAGGGCATTTAGTATGTTTAGTTCTGTAATACTCATGGTTTCTTCAAAGATGTGATGCAGTTTATGGGTGATATCGACATGAAAAAGTACACTACCCAAGCAGACTGCCTGAGTCAAATTCTGCTGGTTAGTGACTACATTGATAGTTAACCTGAGACACATTAACTTTCAAAATAAAGATACATTGTTTACTTGCTTTTTTCAGCTAGGAAAAGAAAGAGAACTGCTGAGAGATGAAATATACTGCCAGGTTATCAAGCAAACCACCAACAACCATAACAAGTAAGTGTTTTTTTTTATTATTTATTATTTAAACATAAACTATAACAACTATAAAAAAAAAATTCTGCACTAGAAATTAAAAGAAACTAAGGTAAGTAGTGTATGTAAAGGCCTGAATATGCCCGGAACGTCCATAGTTCACGGTCTTTGGTCTGGACATTTTTAGTGTGGTTACTTTTCACATTGCAATTTTTGCAAGGAACCCCCTATTTGACAACAAATCCACGCATGTACGAACATCGTTGAAACCATTGGACAAAATGGTTGGGAGGGGGTAAAATGCAAGTGTAAACAATCACGGATCTCCAGCTTGCAGCACTCTTGACCATATATACATTCGTAACTCTACTTACGAAATTAATTGGTTCCCGAACTTTTTTTGTAACTTGAAATTTCGTGAGCAGTATTTCACATGTCAATTCTCTTATTGTTCCACGGTCCTCACTTAACTACCAACTGAACCATTTAAAATTGGTGTAAGTGTCCCAATTTTGAATGAAAGATGTGAGAAACAAAATAAGAGAAAATTATGAGAAAACGATTTATTAATGTATTAAAATGAATTACAAGCATAGAAATTCAATTCGTGTTGAAGCATGATATGCCCAAGCGCATTTCCCTATGACCGGATGGCGTCAGAAATCCATCCACTTTGTAAACATTTTAGACTTTTACGTGTGCCCTATGCATGTGTGTGTGAAAATATGTGCCACTTTGCATTTGTATGGTTTTTATCACTGAATAAGGTGAAATACAATTGTTACGACTCCCTCTGGGTAATATATACCAGGGAGTCGCAACTACCACAGCAGACGGGTTCGGTCAAGGATGAGTCCAGACAAACAATGCAAGTGGCCTTCAGTGATATTTTATTTACAACAAAGTCCACAAAACCAAGACTACGGGATACCATAGGGGAAGCATGAGATATGAAAGAGTGAGTCAAGGTGAACTGACAAATACACAGGGTTTAAATAAGGACAGGAAGGGAATCTTGATTGGAGGAGGAATGATGGGGAAGTAGTCACAGCTGTGTTGGCCTGGGCAGGGCTTTGTCTCAGGGGTGGAGCCACAGCTCCATGTACCTGTAGAGGAAAAGAAACCAAACACCCTCTTACATAGTGTGTGTCCAGGCTGCCAGCCGTAACAACAATTATTAATAAGGGGAGCATTTAGCCCAGACGAATTAATTCCCTTTTGACCCATCCGTGCCAGAAAGGCGTGCACTTTGAGACTTTTACGTGTGTCCTGTGTGTAAATACGTGCTATGTATGCATTTCTACATTTTTAATTGCTTAATTAGGGGAATTGCAATCATTCAGAGGGGAGCATTTATCCGAGCATTAATATGCGACCTGTCCTTGTCAGAAAGCCGTCCACATTATAGTATATTTTAGAGATTTTAGCAGTTCATAAAAAAAATAAGTGTGCCCTATGTGCTCTGTGTGTTTATGTGTAAATGTGTACCGTGGTGCACTTGTACTTTTTTATCGCTTAATAAGGGGAATTGTTATCATTAATAAGGGAAACATTTAGAATAGATTGACATGTATATAAGAAGAAGAATCTTGATACATGGATATTGGTTGTTGGGACACACCCAATTAGAGCCCAGTAGAGTGTGGCGAGGTTCTCAAGTGAGAATCAATGTATCTGCGACAATATTTTGAAAATAAAATAATCAATAAGGAAATGCATTTACTTTCTGGGGGATTTCATAAATTGGATCTTTATCATATTATGTTATTGTGCACCCCAAAGTTATTGCAAAGAATGGATTCTGTTTCGTGCTAAATTAAGTTCAGAGTCCTGATGGCTGTGGGAAAAAACTGTCCAATTTGACCGTGCTTTGGGAGACCGGTAGCGTCTGCCAGAGGGCAGCAGCTGAAACAGGTTGTGACCAGGGTGGTATGGGTCCCTGACAATGTTCTGCTGAAGTAGCGAGGGCTGGAAATGTCATCCAGTGAGGGCAGAGATCAGCCGATGATCTTCTGGGTGGTGTTGATCACTCTCTGCATGCCTTTCTGCCAGCTAACGTGCTTCCAGTGTACCACACTGTAATGCAGTATGCCAGGATGCTCACCACAGTGGCTCTATAGAAGGTTAACAGAAGCTTGGTGTCAAAGTTGTTATTGGTGTCGAAGTTGTTCTTCCTGAGTACCGTCAAGAAATGGAATGCATGAGTGTATGTGTCTCACTGGTCATCTAGGGTTTTTGGTTAGAAAAAAACTGTATACGTTTATTAACAGTGTCCATGCAGTTTTTCTGCATCTGCTCCATGCTAAACACTGACTCATATTAGCTGACGTATTCTTAACCAAATAACATTTCCCACAATTCTCATTGCTACAGAAGCTTGTTATGATCACCTCTCCAGTGATGTATAAGATTGGGAGTTTGGTCACTACCGGAATTCACTAATTTGTATTCACCCTGGGGTCCTGGGTTCAAATCCAGTGTTGGTCCACCTGTGTGGAGTTTACATGTTCTCACCGGGCCTGTGTGGGCTTCCTCCGGGTACTCCAGTTTCCTCCCACATTCCAAAACATACATGTTAGGCTGATTGGACACTCTATATTGCTCCCAGGTATGGGTGTGAGTTTGCATGGTTGTCCGTCTCCTTGTGCCCTGCAGTTGGCTGGCCACCAATTCAGGGCGTGCCCTGCGCCTGCCCCAAAGACAGCTATGATTGGCTCCACCACCCCCGCGACCCTAATGAGGATAAAGCGGTTCAGAAAATGAGATGAGATGAGGTGAGCTATAGCAACTACTCATGAACTAGGTTTTTTGCCACATGTCCCAATTAATCGTAACAATTTACAAAACAATTTATAAATGACTGCATGTGACAAATAACCAATTAAGAAAAAATATTATTATATGTTCTGTTCACAAATGTCTTACAAGGCTCTGCAAAAATAGCCGGCGTGAAGATGCTGGTTTTCATAGAAGTATACATTCTGATATTGGCTTTAAAGTATGCACAATTGTAAAGTTGCACATACAGCTTCGTAGTCGATGTAAGAAGGATTTTTTTTGTTTTGTTTTTTGATGGGCCAGAAAAATGTGATGAATAAAGTAAACGTGGTGTCACGCAGTACATAGGGTACCGCTTACCTTTGGTACTTCATGAGAAAACATACAGAACTAATCAGAAGGTTGGACTTATGTTGCTGCTTATGCCAGGTGGCTTTTTGGGAATTACAAAATAAAGGAAGAAGAAAAGGGCGGCTGTATGTACTACATGAATAGGATTGTATAAAAAATTGCCAAGTGTGATTATAATTGCTGCCTACATAAAGAAGACGATAAAAAGAAGCATGATTCCTTTTGGAGAGGCCGGTAGGTTGAAAAAGCCAGTTGTGACTTTATACAAGGGCAATTCATTTGCAGTCTTAATTTGAACTGTTATTTCAACCTGTCCCACAATTGAATGACAAAAAGAAAGAGAATAATCTGAGGGCCGTTACTAACAAAATTTTAGTTGTGAAACAAATATAACTCATGGTATTTTGTATCTAAACAGATCCAGCAACAATCTAGGATGGCGTCTACTCAACCTGATTGCTGGATTCTTCCCTTGTTCTAGTAATCTAAAGCCTTATGTTTCACGTCACTTGCTTGAGATCACTGTGGACCATCAACACCATTACCGAGGTACCCAATCCATATTTATTAAAACTGATTAATTTCTGTCATATACTCTGTGAGCAAAACATTACTTATGATTTTAAAGAATAGGAACATATGATTTTATAAAACTTCAGTCCTGTTTTGCATTACTTGTCTTCTGCACTTTTCATCAATCATGTATATTTCCACCTGGATGTTGTTGTGCAAGTAGTAGAACTGTTTTCATTGGAGAACACTTCAAAACCAAGTGCAGAGAAATGGGGCAACTGGCAGTAGTAATAAAGGATTATTGAAAGATTTTGAGGGACGGGCATTCTGTGTCGAAATAATCAGTTGGGCAGCTTGGTAGTCAAAGCCAGACAGGTGTTCGGGCATCAAATGTTCCAGAATTCGTGTATTGGAGATGTTTATTGTAATTTGAAGATAATGAGGTCCTCCCTAGAAGTGACCGCACCATCATTTGGAGAGGAGTGGGAATGGCCAGTCCGGCGGGTATCTCCCCTGGCTCTTTAACCACCTAAAGTGATGGCCAAGAATGTGCCCTTAACAGAGACCAGGATTTTAGAAAAGTCGTCAGGCATTTTATCGTGGCTGCTCGGGGGGGGGGGGGGGGGGGGGGGGGTGACACCCTCTTCCAGGTGGCCCGGAGAGTTGGGGGCTGCCAAACCCCTCATCCAGGGGGCCCGGAGAGTCGCCACCGCCGACCCCATTGTCCAGGGGGCCCGGAGAGTCGGGGCCGCCGACCCCCTCGTCCAGTGCATGCGTGTGTCGTTCATTTCAATATAAGCCACAATTGCCTGACAACCAATTCAGGGTGTATTTTGCCTAGCCTCTATAGAGAGCTGAGAATGAATAGATCCTCGAAGCCCAAGTTAGCCTGTAAAGAGCATCAATGCTTTTGAGTTTGCTCATCGTGTCTCTGGGGTGCTGAATGACAGGCTAGCCATGTACTTTAAATAAAACACCTTTTTTTGTAAAAAAAAAAAGTATGTCTTCAATTCAGTGAGGCATGAATTGTGAGAGATATAAAAGTGATACTCGCCTGAATTGTGCAGCCAGGAGCGGGCACGATTCCCTCTGGTTGCGAAGACAGAAGATGAATGAATTAAAGTATGTAAAATGTCTGTGTTTTTACATTACTTTTTACTGAACAAACTGATTGTATAATAAGTGATTACGCTTAATAAATGTTATGCCTCTCCACCCCACAATTGTATGTATTCACAGAGATGGCATCAGTGTGTCAGGATAACCTTCAAAGATCTCTCCATTTTGGTGGTCGCCGTAATGTCCCTTCACATATCGAGCTCGAGGCCATCCTGGCAAGTTACAATGTTACTTTGTACGAATTGAACTACTGTAGAGAAATTATTCTTTGAAAAATATGGGTACAACCTTCTATCTTATTATTTCTATCTTTAATTTTATCTTGATTTTTTTTGGGTCAGGCTGGCAAATCATCACAAATCATTTCTATCCAGCTTCCGGGAGGCGAGGGAAACACTGTCAAGATACATAACTTCACTGTAAGTATATTTTCTATAGGGAATAATAATGTAGTCATAGTTTAATTTGGAATGTATTGTCATTATCGTTCCACAACAGTACTTAACGGTATTAAACTCAGCATCGCATAAACGCATTTTCATTTGACATACTACATATACTTCCTGTGTCATCAGACTATCATGGTGCTGGGGTTTGTGTGCATATGAGGTTTTCCATTAGACATCCATAAAAGCATGCGAAAAGAAAGAGGAACGACACCCTTTTGAGTTTTCAATTGCAAGATAGATAGACATTGAGAGCCACTTGTCGCAATTCCCCAATGGCATTCCGCCTTATTATTTCTTTTCTTCATTTTTATTAAATTTGTTGGCCTTTATTACAAGGACGTCTCAACTCTAAAGGGAGGGGTCAACAGCACAATTGAGACATCAGAGTTTATGTGCATGCACATGGATGGGTAGAATCTAAACAAGTAAATGTGCGTCAGAAACTGAAACCCATTATTGAAAGTCAAAACGGGTTAATTATTTAATTACTAAACGTCAAAACAACATGAGGACTGAAGCGGCGGGCCTTCAAGGTCTTCTCTGCTGGCCTAAGAAATATCTGAATCATGTATTATTTTTTTGTCCATCAATACTTATTAAATAAATCCAAATTGTCTGTTAGCTTCCTTTCATTGCTTTTTCTCCTGGTTGCACTGCTTCCAGATGTGTGTACTTACATTGAAAAATTTAACCAATCACATTTCAGCCATTATTTGTTGCCGGGGTCAGAAATCTGCCTACAGGTCTTAACAATCAGTTCTGCGAGCTCTGCTGCATCAAACAAGTGTCGATAAAACTGTTGCTTTCACCAATCAGAATTCGATTTGGTGACACCAAGGCCATTTCATAGGCGTAGGCATATGTGATCGCTTTCACCAACTATGATTGGCTAGTAGGCGGACCAAAGCCAGAGTGAGCAGGCCAGATTTGCTCAAAAAGGTATTTCCCAGACGGACTTTTCCAGAAAAAAATGGACATTCGAATGAAAGAGCGGTCAACTCCGAAGTTAGCAAGCCTTTCACAGCCGGGAAAGGGTGTGTCCGCCACTTTGACTGTGCTAATGACAAGAGAGCTACCAAACTATATTAGGAGTGAGCTGCACAAGAAAATATATTGTTGTGTTGATTTAAAGCCATTGTCAAGACAGACTATGCCAGAAATACAACAGGACAGGCTCGATTTTCATCATTAGCTTCGATGGCGATAGAAAAGAAGGAAGAAAGAAAGGAGGATGGATATTGTGTACAGTTAAAAGGGATTTTTGGTGAGTAAAATAGGGTTATATTCCCAAATAATATTAACAATTGTGGGCCCGGTTCTGATATCTGAATAGCTCCAGTGTTTGTATTTAATCACTATATGCTGCTAGGAAGTAGATTTTACCCCATTTTAGTACAATTTTTGCCATTTTCGCGTATGGACGTATATGGACGTATCGCTGTCTTTTTCCCGGGAAAATGATACTCTGGGCCCGGTCCTTACATCCGAAAAGCTCCAGTATTTATATTTAACCACTAAATGCTGCTAGGTTGTGGATTTCACCCCACTTAGTGCAATTTTTGCTGTTTTTGCGAATTGACATATCGACGTTCATCGCTGTCTTTTTCCTGGGGAAATGATACTCCGGGCCTAGTTCTGATATCTGAAAAGCTCCAGTGTTTGTATTTAATCACTAAATGTTGCTAGGAACTGGTTTTTACCCCGTGTTAGTGCAATTTTTGCCATTTTGTCATTGACGTCCATCGCTGTCTTTTCCCGGGGAAATCACCCCACTGGCCTTGTTGTAATGTCTGAAAAGCTCCAGTATTTGTATTTAATCATTAAATGCTACAAAGGAAGTGGATTTCACCCCATTTTTGTGCATTGATTCATTGATTATTTTTTTGTGTCGCATCTGTAGCTGCAGTCGAGGTTTTATAGCCATAAAATTGGTTTTGAGGGTTGGATTGATTCGTTGAAGGCGCTACGAGAAAAAGCACAGATCGCCACTGGCGTTGACCTAAGCGCAAGCACTCCACCTCATGCCTCCCTTTGCTAAGCCTTAACAAGGCGTTAAAGAGCAAAACGTTCCATGCAATACAATGTATGGTAAATAATAATGTTGTGCACATAAATTCTTAATTTCTCCTGTTTATCATACATTTCGATTTCATTTTCATCGTTTTGGACATCAATGTTGTATTTAGAGAGTATACCTTTAATGGAGTCGAAAAGGACAATTGCAGTAGTTATAAGATGGTTAAAGCTCGCAGACATGGTGTGCAAACACCGCACAATGTCAGTATAGCTCTCAAAATAGCAAAATAAATAATAACAGAATGACAGAATGCCTTATCCTTGCCGAAGGTATTATTATACCACAATGACCATGCTGCAGGTTCCACCTCAGTATGCACACCCACATCCGAGTCTTAGGGTCCACGGACTTTCGATGGCCCTTGTGAGTGACCCATCAGGTGTTGTTGGGTATGAAGACACAACATTCCAAACAATGCACCTCTTTCTGCCAGGACCAGAAGCATATAGACTGCTATACGGGTAATGCAGGCCATCAAAGAGGTATACACCACCTAATTGCCTCAACTCTTTGTCCCAAAGAAAAATGTTAGAATACATATAAATTGTATAGTGATGCTGCACTAACACTACTATCCCAAGGTTGAGACAGGAGTTCCTAAGTTTTTATACAATTTTAGTTTTCCCTCATGTTCGCATTATCCCCATTCTGCAACGTAGGTCCTACATTTTTCCACACATTAAGTTCCAAATTTGGACTTTGTCCAAACCCACGCAGGCCAGTGGACAGACCCGGATTTGGACCCAGTGATAGATCTGAAAATACAATTTCAGGAACAGGTTAAGAAAGAGTGAGATCAATTTAATAAGAAATAGGTTTATTACAGGGCTCCATGATGGGGGAGAATGCTCAAACAGCTGTGAACACGCTCAGTCTGTCGTCCTCTCAACTCACTCAGGATGTGGGTCAGTCTTTATATAGGAGCACAGGGTAATATTTCTAAGACAGTGATGTAGGACAGAGTTTATGTAAACAAAACTTCGGGCTAATATAGTTAGACATTTGCAGGTTTAAATTGTATGCAAACACAATATTTTTATAGCTCACACAAACTGCCGCAGCCTATCTTATATTGTGCGATTAGAACACGCGAGTTGGCCACATTCCACAATACAAGGAAACAATTGCAAACCCTGTTAGCCAGCCTATGTTGCATTTCGTGAGGCAAACAAACAATTGCAAGGCCAGCTAGTTAGCCTATCCCTCATTCCACAGTCTTAACAAACAATTGTAAAACAAGTTTGTCCACATGGCTCGACATAAACAAACAATTATTTAGCCAGTTGGGAGTTCTATCCCAAACCCAGGACCCCAGAGCTGTGAGGCCGACGCCTTAACCTGTCGCCTCACCGGGCCGCCTCACCGGGCCGCCCTGCTTTATATACTAAGTTTAAAATGACAAAAATTCAAATGTCAAAATCCACAGTGAAAGTTTCGAGCGCCGAAAACGAAGCTATATTTCACTGTCAAAGAATGACGTGCTGAAAAATAAAAAAATATGAGAAGGACGAAATCTACCCTAACATAATTGAACAGAATGGTTATCTCCCAGAGTTTTTAACATAGATGAGACTGGTCATTTTTTGGAAGAGGATGCCTTCCCAGACATTTTTATTCAAAGATGAACTGAAAACTCCACGGGTCAAAGTTCACAAAGACCGCCTGACTCTTGAGTGAGAATGCTGCTGGCTTTATGGTAAAGCCAGCCTTAATCTACGAGTTTAACCATCTTCATGATTTGAAAAACGAACAAATTCTTACTGCCCGTCTACTGGATAAGCATCAGGAAAGTTTGGATCATGAAAGCTATCACAAGGAGGATTTACGGCTGAGGAGTTTCATCACTCAGCTCTAGTTAAGGCAGTGAAACTAGCTTGGTCGATGGCCACTGAAGGATTCACAGACATGACAGCGCAGGACGTCAAAACATTGCTTGAGAGCCACTCATCACCCCCAATTGATGAGGATCTCATCAAAATGATGCAATGAGTAAGAGAAGAAGAGGGAGCGGACAACGATGGGGACAAGGATGAGGACAAGGATGAGGATGAAGGTCGTCGACTTACATTAAGAAATCTGCAGGAGATCTGCGATATGCCACACACTGCAACAATAGGTCTAGGAGATGGATGTCAACATGGTCAGAGCCATGACAAGTCAGTAAATCATAAATCTATGTTTTCCTTACAACTTGTATGATTTCAAGGCCATGGAATTCCATCTCATCTAGTTGATATTAACTGTTCGATGCTTTTGCAATCCATGAATATTCTCATAATCATCAATCTGACACATGACAAAGTATATATCACCTGCCCGGGGCAGGTCAAGGAATCTCTTCTGTTCACTGAAAACACTCTCATCTAGGGAAATTATGCCCTTGGAGCTGATAGGTCTGAATAAGAACTTAAGGAGCGGGTTAAGAAAGAGTGAGATCAATTTAATAGAAAATAGGTTTTTTACCAAATTGCAGAAATGGGGAGAGCTCAAACAGCGTGAACCGCTTACAGTCTGTTGTCCTTGCAGCTCTCTCTGAATGACCAGTGAGTGAGTCTTAAATACAGGTGAAACCTAAGTTGTCAGCAGGATATTGGACAGATACGTTTCAGTCATTTGCAGGGCAAAAAGTAATTGTAAAGTAATCAGTGTCGGACAGTTGAGTATTTGAGCTGACATGTCAACTCAATCACAAGACTAAGATTGATTAATCAGTCAGACTGTTGAGTGTCTATGCTGACATGTCAGCCATACGGGTTATATGAGATGCTTTTATACTCACAAAAACTGATATAATCTTACAGGAGCCTATCATAAAATCAGTTATTTTCTCGAAAAAAGCAAATTACTATTAGCCTCATTGTTTACATTAATCATTTCACATTGCTACTTTATTGTGTTCATGCCTGAAATAATTAAAACCTAATGCTTCTTTCAGACTTGAGATAGAATTCTTTCACGGATGCAATCGGACGATTTTTAAATTTTGATCCTAGTTTTTCAAAAAATTGATTTTTCTAACGGTGTTAATTTTTTTAGGTCAGAAAAGTGCAACTTTGGGCCATTTTTTTTTCAGTACAGTGGTACCTCGATAAATGAGCTTAATGCGTTCCAGAACTGAGCTCATATAACGATTTACTCGTAACTCAAACTGTTAGGTTCACCAATAGGTATTTCCAGATACACCTTAAGATAAGAAAGACATCGACTCATATCCAGCTTTTCTTGCAAGAGATAATCGATCCCGACTCGCCCTCTTCCTAGATCATTCAAAGAAATTGAATTCTCTACTGCCCATTAAATTGCATCAGAGTCAAAACAATTCAGGACATCTATTCAAAACAATCAAGGTCAGAAAGCAGAACAATTACAAGTCTTTTCGAAAGGCGAACGGTATCACCACCTGATGCAGAATCCAAGTCAAAACAATTTAGGAGTCATCCCGGAGCCGTGTGAGAGGTCGAGGTTTCAAAACAATTTTGATCAGTCCAGCTGGATAAAGGAGCGACCTCTACGTTGTTAAGCAGATGTAATAAAGTGACCTTTTTAATGTTAATAAGCTAAGTTAAAGCGAAGCACTCTAAGATATAATAATGTAAGATTAATAAACCTAAATAAAGCAAAGAATACTTCATTGCAAGCAAATATATAATAATGTGCCATCAATAAACCCAACACAAACGAACGTTTCCCATAGAAATTAACTAAAAACTAATTAACCCTCTGAAAAAAACCCCAAAACTGGATTTTGGATTGGAAATACATTTTTATTTGTTCAAATTCACCAACTATTAACAAAGTAAAAAAATTAATTGTGGATTAATAGGACTTAAATGTGTTTCACTAAAATTAGAGAAAAAGGGATATAAAGACAAGGGGGTGGGGCGAGAGAGACATTTTGCACAACAATGCGCTCACAATATAACATACAAATTTAAATGAACTTGGTTGCTCCCAGCGGAACTCATCTAGCCGGATACATGATGCATTCGTAGGGAACTAGGAACATCGTGTGCTTGGCGAATCTGTACGTCAAAGACATAAAAAAAATACTGAATGACTGCATCTGATTTGACTGATTGGTGTTGAGTTTCACATTGATTAGGAGTTGGTGGAACTCTGGCCCACCACATTTTTCATAGGGGCGTTCGCGGCACAGTCTGATTTGGATTATCTGCCCAAATTGTTTTTCCACGCCCTCTGCCGTTCAGATGGGGGGAGCTTCATGCGGCAATTGACCGCTCAGGCCCCTGGGATTAACCGGAAGCTGGATGCAGTGTTTGACTTCCTGTGGAAGAGATTTGCGAACTAGCGATGGCTAGACTGTTGGCATGTGACAGCTCAAATAAGGCCAGGAATTCGACAGCATCTTTTCTTTGGCAACTATCTCCTTGAAAGGAATTTGCCCCAGCTCAGACCTCTCTTAACTTCCTTCTCATCACCACACTGACTGAATTTTCACACACTCCCACTGACAATAACGCACTAAGATTCAACACATTTGTTGTCTACCTATACCCTAAATAAAGGATGTAATGTTAAAAATGTCTCGCTTGGTCAGTATCTGTAACACAATATTGTCGTACTTATGATACCAAATAAAAATGTTATATTCCATCTATCGAATTAAGTAAAAAAGATTTTTTTCGGAAAGTGGCACATTGTAATTCTTTCTTTACCTCTCTGTTCTAGTTGCATTTCTCTGTCCAAAAAAAGTATCCGGTTCAGAGAATTTGTATTGTTTATGCTCTAGGTGGCAGCTGATGTGGTAAATGAACTCTGCAAAGAAATGAGTATCTCAAATATCTCCGGAATGAAAGAATTCTTCATCTTTGCCAAAAGAAAGCAAGGTAGAATTTTGACCTATATGACATCTTACGTTGAAAACCTATCTGCTGTTTATTTATATCATACTGCCTGTCATTTCCACTCATTCTCAACTGTGCACACCTTTTTGGTGAAAAAAGTGGCTTTCAGGTTTGTCATTAATATAAACAGACGTCACTATTTTCTATTGAGGAAAATGCCAACAGTTCAAAACTAGCACTTACCTTTTTTCCAATTTATTTTAAGGAGGCTCGAGTACATAGCGCCCAAACACTAAAGTAGTGTTTGGTGCACACTACATTACAAGCCTCTTAAGCCACTCCACAATCTGAACATCACAAGTCGTTCTTTGTGAACACAGACTTCACTTCACCAACGTAAAACCAAGACACTTCTAGTTCACATTATATAAAAAATTCGCAACAAAATGACTTTAGCCCTGTAATATTACAATTTGAATCTTGTAACATTGTAATATGGAAGTATGTTTTAAATTTACTCACGTAATACTAGATTTTATGACTTACCAGGTAATTAGGTTAAACTTAGGTTAGAACTTTATTCCATCCCGTATTCTCGGTTGCAGTAGCTGATGGGTCTGAAAATACAACTTCGGGAGCAGGTTAAGAACAAGTAAGATCAATTTAAATAGGAAATAGGTTTATTACTGGACTGCAGGATGGTTGGAGAATGCTCTGACAGCTGTGAACCTCTCACAGCCTGCCTTCCTCGCAATTCTCTCTGAATGAACAGAGCTTTATAACATGAACAGAGCGCGTTTCGGACAAACAGTTCCAAAGTGAGTTGGCCATATTCCACAATACAAGGAAACAATTGCAAGGCCAGCTAGTTAGCTATCTTACAATTCGTAGTGCGAACAAACAATTGCAAGACCAGCTAGTTGGCTTATCCTACATTCCACTGTCCTAACAAACAATTGTAAAACCAGTTTGGCCACAATGGCTTGACATTAACAAACAATTATTAAGCCAGTTGGCAGGTCTACCCCAATAGTAGCAAGACAGACAGTGGATCAGGTTATAACCTTCAACAAGAGTCACAAATGAAGTCTTAAGGACATTTTCAGTAAATTATAATTAAAAAAAACACAACATGATTGTCCACAAGACATTGTAGACTTAAGCAAAAAACTTCTGCAGACTGAGACTGAGGTTACTGCACAATCCTTCAGTAGTCTGGAGGTTTTAAAGATCATCTTCCTTGCCTATATCCTCCCTACTAAGCTGTCCTATCACCTAATCAGCAGCAGCGGAGAGGTCGGCTGGGGGCTTCAAAGCACACAAGCAGCCCTGTAAGCACCTGCAGCTCCTCCATCTGACCGGGAGGATCTCACGCTCCCATAACAATGATGGAATGCTCGGTCTGGACCATTGCTTCTTCTCCCAGCACTATCGTCCACTGCTTACAGCCTATCCTGCATGCATGACAGCGGAGGCACGGCTGAACGGCTCCAAAGATGTCTCGGACTGGCACGAAGAAACCAAGGCACGTTACGAGTGGTTCCAAGTCACAAAGGCAGCAGAACAACAAAGCAAAAAGCACAAAGTACAAAGCAAAGCAAAGTATATGGGAAATTATTAAGATAAAACAATTGCAAATGCAACTAAAAAATACAGAAAAGCACCAAAAAAACTAAACAAGCAAGGGCGGACGGAGCTACCGCTACCGGCTACCACTTGAGTGGCGCCATCTTAGTGTCAGTAGCAAAAACAGATACAGAAACAAAAAAGAGACATTGTAGAGTTGGATAAAACTGGAACCACACACAGGAAATCTTCCACAAGATGGGGAACTTCTGCAGACCGTGAACGAGGTTGAAAATATGCAGTCACTCTTCCAAGCTAACCCGTACCGTCCCTCACTAAACGGAAGTTGAAGAATCAACAGTAGCAGAGTACAACCCCTCGCCTCCATTTCCGGCCTGGTAACCGCTGACCGCTCTTTCATCTTATCTGGGAGGGATCTCACTTTCCGATAATAATACATGGACTGGTTGGTCTGAAGCATCGCTTCTTTTCCCGGCACTTTTGTCCAGCTCTGGATTCCCAGCGGCATTGCACCTACTGCTGTGTATTGTACACAGCTAATCCCATGTGTATGACAGCGTAGGCATGGCTGAATGGTTCCAAAAAAGAGTTAGCAGAAAGAAGCCAGGCTAACAGAACAAAGAAGGTTTCAAAAACATTAAAGTAAAAAGTAATGGAATGTTTTAAGAAATATTAAAATGTAATTAAAAAAAAGATAGAACGGCTGTAGAACACGAAAAACAAATAAGACTGGACAGAGTTACTGCCATCGATTGCCACCTGACGGCACCATCTTGGAAAAAAATATATATGGGCAGACCTGAACTCGCTTCCTCAAGGCACACCAGTATACAGTGTTCCCTCGCTACTTCGCGGTTCAGCCACCGCGGACTCAGAGCTTCGCGGATTTTTTGGGGGAAAAAAAATACAAATATTACATTGGAACAACATATTTTTTTGTTATAACATGATTTTCAATCTCTGAACCTGTATTCTATATGGTGTACTCTATACAGGGGGTAAGAAAAACTAAAAAAATAAAAATAAATAAAAATTAAAAAAAAAAATTGAATTAAATTCAAATTAAGCATTTTTGAAGGGGAATCCCTACTTCGCGGAAATTTACTTATTGCGGGTGGTCCCGGTCCCCATTAACCGGGATAACCAAGGGAACACTACTACTGTGCCTCAAGGGTTGGGAAACACTGCATTAAAGGGAAGCGCAAGCAGAAGAAATTCGGATGCTTGAGTGTGGTGTCTATGTGAGTGGAATTATCACTTGTATAGATATAACAAGACATGTTTTCAAATCCTTCTGGGCATTGCAATGGACCGAAAACAATCTTCTTTCTTGAAAAAAGAAAATGGATGACAGTCTGACAGGCATGTTTTTTGGTCTTTCTCAAGTTTTACATTCTAGAAATTATCTATGACATCAGAATATTTAATTAAACCCTGTAGTCCTTATGTTACAATGATATGACTTATTGGAACTAATGTGTGCAGGTGAATGGTGTTTGAACGGTTTTCTTCCTAGAATCAATAAAACTAGTGCAAATGTCTCTTTAATTCAGGAAATTGACTTTTTACTTTCAGATGGTATGGTGCGCCCTCTTCATTCAAATGAGTACCTGATGGATTTTTTGCTGGATGATGGCAGCATTTTCTTGTCCTTGAAAAGAGTGATGTGGCGAATCCCATTGTTTTTCACAAATGACTTTTATGTGGATTTTCACTATCAACAGGTAAGTCACAAGTTTCTAGTGAATGACACTCTCCCCTAATATCTCATCTCATTTTCTGAAATGCTCGATCCTCTATTAGGGTCATTGGGGGTGCTGGAGCCAATCCCTGCTGTCTTTAGCATGTCTTTTGCATTCGACCACTGCTACTGTTTTGGGGAGCATGATAGCTTCCCTTAATGCAAGTATTTCTTGTTAGTGTTTTATCGGGGCCCTCATTGCGGTCAAGAAGTCATTTCGTTGCCATTCGGCTAACGCTGTGTGGATTACCATATGAACATGTGCCGAATCAGTATATATGTTAGCTGTAGCGCATTGAGCAATTGTGAGTGCTGTTTTAAGGGCCAGTATTTCAGCGCGTTGCCCTTATTGAACCCCGTTTGGGTTTTTGCAACTAAAGTGTTGAATGTCTCCCCAGTCCATTGGATTACTGAAAATCCTGATTATAGGCCATCCTTGCCTTTGAAGCAACTTTAGTCTGTAAACAATACTACTTCCAGATGTTTTAGCGGTGTTTCATATGAGACACTTCTAAGGGTATTTTCATCTCCACATCTTGTACAACAGTGTGGTTTTCCTTTTAAAATGCAGTCGACCATGTTAGTGCCTTTATGTGTATACAAAATGTTGGACTCTGTTTGAACTGATTTAATTTTTCTTTGTCGTCCACCAGTCGTGAATGCTTGGCTTGTGACATACTGAGCTGTACTATGTGATGTTAGAATTGTCAATAGATTGGAGCAGTTGCTTGTTGGTGCCTTGCAGGAGAGTCTTGGAGAACTTGCGGAAGATGGAATTTAGGACAATAATAGGGACTGCAAAAGAATGAGTGTGCATCTGGAAAGTGCAGAAATAATCCATCAGGGCTGCATTTGATGACAGAACACACCTTGATAAGAAGCTCCCAGACCATCAAGTAAACAGAGCACTTCAAAGCATAGATGAAGGAATCAGTGAATGTGTCTGTGAGTAGCACTTAGTGGCTACCGGGGAAGTTAAGGGTGGGATGACCTCTTCACCCATGAATCTTAGTAGTTGTACTCCATCAGTTGAAAGAGGTTATCCGGTTGGCAGAGTTGTTACCGTGGAATATCTTGCTCCGATGTCAGCTATCAATGGCAAAACAGTTCCCCCCATTGACAAACTGACTACAGCAGGGGTCTCAAACTCGCATCTCGCGGGCCGCAGTTGGCCCGCGGGACGTTAATTTGCGGCCCGCGTCTTAATATGCAAGATTAATGTCCGTGCGGCCCACAAGATTGATATGATTGACACGGTGTTCGGCGCTGGATGAACCAATCACGGTGAAGTATACGGCTCTGGAGGGCGGGACATTGGCCGGGCTGTCCAGTGCCTCGCTCATTCACTCATTCATTCCTCCAATCAGCTGGGCAGAGGAGAAGCCGTGAAGCCGATCACGCCGCGCGGCTCGGAGTGCTGCTGTAATCCAATACGATCGGAGAGCGAAAGTGCGCATGCGCCACAGACCCGCGCGTCTGAAAGTCAAACGGTCAAATCAAAAGTGCGCATACGCCCCAGAACCACGCGGCTGAAAGTTAAAAATTCAATCCGAGACTCATTCCTAGTGTAAACCCATATTACAGCCGCGGAGATGTCTGTTTCTAAGCCTGCCGTGAAGAGAAAGGTCAGTGATGAGCACAGACAGTTTCAAGAAAAGTGGGGAGTGCAATATTTCTTTGTTGAGCACAGGGGCACCCCGACGTGTCTCATTTGCAATGAAAAAGTTGCGGTCCACAAGGAATACAATTTGAAACGTCATTATGCTACGAGACATGCTGAGGAGTATGACAAATACCAGGGAGATGAGAGAGCCAACCAGGTTGACAGTCTTAAAACAAGTCTTCTGAGGCAACAGGGTTTTTTCAAGAAGGCTACAAAAGAAAGTAATGCAGCAGTCGAAGCTAGCTACGCCGTTTGTGAGCTGATTGCCAAGGCAGGCAAGCCATTCACAGAAGGTGAATTTATCAAAGAGTGCATATTACAGGCTGCACATATTGTCTGTCCAGAAAAGAAAAGTCAGTTCAACAACATTAGCCTTTCTGCCAACACCGTGTCAGAGCGCATTTCTGACCTGTCAAGTGACATTTATGATCAACTTTGTGAGAAAGCGCAAAATTTCAGTGTATATTCAGTGGCTCTTGATGAGACCACAGACATCACAGACACTGCCCAGCTCGCAATATATGTCCGTGGTGTTGATGACAATTTTGAAGTGTTGGAGGAGTTGCTCACAATAATTCCAATGCATTGCCAGACCACCGCTAAGGAATTATTTCACAAGCTGTGTGATGCCATTCAGAATGCCTGTTTGCCATGGAAGAGCTTTGTTGGAATAACAACTGATGGAGCCCCATCAATGATTGGTAGGAAGAATGGACTGGTAGCACTTGTTAAAAAAAAACTGGAAGAGGAGGGTGTGGAGAAGGCCATAGCTCTGCACTGCATTCTCCATCAGCAGGCCCTTTGCAGCAGATGCCTGAAGTTTGACAATGAGATGTCTGTCGTTGTGAAATGCATCAACCAAATCAGATCCAGGGGCTTAAAGCATAGAAGGTTTCATGCTTTTTTGGAGGAAATGGAGTCTGAATATGGGGATGTGCTCTACTTCACTGAGGTACGTTAACTCAGCAGGGGAAATGTATTGAAGATATTTTTTGAGTTGAGAGCAGAAGTAAAAGACTTCATGGAGATAGACGGGGTTGCTGTTCCTGTGCTAACTGATCCCAAATGGCTCATGGTCTTAGCTTTTCTTGTTGATATCACACATGAGCTTAATGTACTGAACAAGAAGCTACAAGGCCAGGGGCAACTTGTCAGTGCTGCCTATGACAACGTGAGAGCATTCTGCACTAAACTTTTGTTATGGAAACCCCAGCTCTCTCAGACAAACCTTTTCCATTTCCCAGCATGCAAAGCTCTTGTGGATGCAGGCACACCACTCAGTGGTGAGAAATATGTGGAGGCCATTTCGAAGCTGCAGGAGGAATTTGATCACAGATTTGCAGACTTCAAGACACACAAACCCACATTTCAAATGTTTGCGGACCCCTTCTCATTTGATATGCAAGATGCCCCTCCTGAGCTTCAAATGGAGCTCATTGACCTGCAGTGCAACTCTGCACTCAAAGCCAAGTTCAGGGAGGTGAGTGGAGAAGCAGACAAGCTTGGACAATTTTTGAGAGAGTTGACCCCCAGCTTCCCTGAACTTTCCCGAATGTTCAAGCGGACCATGTGCCTTTTTGGGAGCACATACTTGTGTGAGAAACTCTTCTCCACCTTGAACTTCAATAAGTCCAAGTATAGGTCCAGACTTACTGTTGAGCTTCTTCAAGCTCTATTGAGGGTCTCCACTGCTTCCTCCCTCAAGCCAAATGTGACTCAGCTATGTGAGAAGAAGCACTGCGAGGTCTCTAGCAGCAAGAAGTAAAGTTCAGAAAGTTAAAATTTAAAGAGCTGTTAATACAGACATTTGAAACAAAATAAAAATAATTAGTTTTCTCTACTTAGCCAGCCACTGTATATCTACTGTATTCTCATTATTTTTTTATTACTTATTGATTTATTTTTTATTCATCTTTAAGTAAATTTATTTCATTCATTAGTTTTTGTTAAAAAATAAAGATATTTGATAACGTTGGAATTTTTTATCAGCGCTTTTCTTGTGGAAATCCTGATGCGGCCCAGCCTCACTGAGACTCTGCCTCTTGCGGCCCTCAGGTAAATTGAGTTTGAGACCCCTGGACTATAGCATCCTGCAGCCCATAGTTAATGTATTCAGGGCATCATCATTGTACTGAGTACTGACCCTGGTGAGGGGTGTACTGTACATGGTGTCCAGCAGAGGGAGGTAAAAATTGTTCGTTAGAGAGATGCCATGGTTTGCAACCAGTGGATGCTCTTGGGTCATTATAAGAAGCAGGAGGAAGTTTCACGGGTGAGCCTTGGGAAAGTGTTAGCTGGCATTGCTCGCCACAAAACAGCCCCCCCCCCCATCCTGGCTTTGTTTCCTCCCTCTAATAGTACTGTGTTGAGGGCGGTGACAAAAATGGGTTTTCCAAGATGGCGTCGTGCACGGGTGCAGTGGCTCCAGGAAACTGGTATCCAGTTTGGTGTTTTGTTTTCTGAGTCTTATTGTTATTTACGAACGTCTGCGAGCCAAACATTTTCTACAGTTGCCAGAATTTAATTATTCTCGGTGTGACATGCGATATAGCATCACAAAAGATTAACAACAAACCTGCAATATCCCGGAGGACATCTCGAGACCACCGGGACCTCCATGGATAGTCAGCCCACCCAATATACGATGGAGGCGGCGAATGGAAAGAAAGCAAAAGTAGGGATGCCGGGTGGGCCTAGCTGCTAAGCTTAGGAAACAACCACACAGAGCATCGCTTTCGAGTATCTTTTTGACCAACGCCAGATATGAGATGAATAAAGTTAATCCAATCCAATCCAATCATCCACAAAATGGACGATTTGGAACTTCAGCTTGCTACCAACAGCTTTGTCAGGAACTGTAACGTTGTTCTCATCACGGAAACGTGGCTACATCCGCAAATCCCCAATGCCGCGGTCTCGTTAGGCCTCTGTGTGTACATACACAATGATTTTAGACCTAGGTAAAGAAACAGGAGCCACACACAGGAAGTCCACAAGGTGCAGATCTTCTTCAGACTGAGACTGAACTTCAATATGCAGAATCACTATTTCAAGCTAATCTGCACAGTCCCTCAGTAGTGAGGAGATGATCATCTTCCTTGCCTAGAACCTCCTAAGCTTTCCTATCACCTGATCAGAAGAAGTGTACAGGCCGATGCGGGGCTCAAAGCACACAAGCACACAACTCTGTCGTTGCAGCCCAGCAAGCACCAACAGCTTTTCCATCTGACCGGGGAGAGATCTCACACTCCCATAACATGGAATACTCGGTCTGGAGCATTGCCTCTTCTCCCGGCACTATCTTCCACTGCTCACAGTTCATCTTGAGTACACAATTGCATAGGCACCGCTCAAGGGCTCCAAAATTGTCTTGGACTAGCACAAAGAAACCAAGCCACGCGACGGGTGGGGTCACCAATGTCGCAAAACAACAAAGCAAAAAGCTTACATTACAAAGCCTAGTATATGGGAAAGCATGAAGAAATATTAAAATGCAATTTAAAAAGATAGAAAAGCAGCAAAAACCAATTGAGCGGCGCAATCTTGATCGCTGTAGCAAGAACGGAGACACACACAAGAGAAAGACATTGTAGAGTTAGATAAGACTGAAAACACACACTGGAAGTCAAGGTGGGGACTTTCTGCAAACTGAGATCAAGGTTGAAAATATGCAAAGTCACTCTCCAAAGTTTCGAAGTACAGTCCCTCAGTAGTCTGGAGATGAAGATTCAACAGTAACAGAGTACAACACTCCTGATACTCTGTTTGTGGCCTTATACACAGCTACATCTCTTCCGTCTTATCGGGGAGGGATCTCACTTTCCCCATAATAATAGACGGAATGATTGGTCTGAAGCGTCTCTTCTTCTCCCGCCACTTTTGTCGAGGTGTTGTTCTTTCTGCTGTGTGTTGTTCCTAGCTAATCCCATGTGTGACAGCAGAGGCATGGCTGATTGTCTCCAAAAAAGAACTAGCAGAAAGAAACCAAGCTAATAGAACAAAGTAGGTTGTAAAATACTTTAGTAAAAAGTACAGCAAAGTTAGAATGACTGTATTAAGGAATATTAAAGTATAATAAAGAGATAGCAAGGCGGTAAAACACAAAAAAATGAATAAGAGTTATGGCCACCGGCTGCCGCCTAACGGCAGCATCTTGAAAACAACTTAAAATCAATTTAAAAATTGTGATCACATTGTCATTAATCTAGCAGCTAGACTTTAAGACGATGGGCAAAGGTTCAGAGATTGGAGTTCACGTATGCATCCCTTGCGACCCTAGTGAGGATTAAAGCGGTTCAGAAAATGAGATGAGATATCTCAGTGGCCAGTCAATCAAAAACATTCCAATCAGATGTTTAACGGCTTTGACTTGAATCCTTTTTTACAAAAGACATACGGTCTCCGTGCGAGTGGGGTCTCGTCTCCTATCTTTTTACAACACAGATCCTTTAGCCTGGGAGGTTGTAGAACCACACCATTGGCGCCAGCCACTCACTCTCTCACACACACACACACACACACACACTCACACACGCACCGTATTGCCAATCAAATGGTAAGAACTCTTACCTCTTTTACGGCCGTTGATTTCGCAATACTGTGTCCTCCTGAGCAGCCAGCCTTCGACACCTTCCCCTTCGGTTCCTATTTGCCGTTTCCAATTATTATTTTTTTAATTTAATTAATGATTTTGAAAATCAGACATAGGCGTTGTCGTCATCATTGACTTGACAAAAAGCCTAGTAATCATCATACCCTCAGCTGCGTATGACGAAATTGTATAGTGCTTCTCCACAGGTCCGCCATCCCAAGCAAGACCCCTTAACTGACATATTCAGACTTGTGAGCACTCCGCCACGATGGAAACATCGCATCACCTCTTGTTGCCTCACCGATGCAAACAAGAATAAAATGTATCACTTACCTCTCACTCTCTTCTTACTTACCCTCCCTCAGTTCGCCTGTAGAAGGCAGATCCACGCCAAAAATTGTGGGTAATGGATCGGGCGTTTGTCAAAAAGATACTAGGAAGCGGGGCTCGGAGTGGTTGTTGTCTTAGCCCAACCGCAATGGCCGCCCGGCATCCGCTCCCCTGCCTCCTTTCTCTTCGCCGTCTACGGCGTACTTTGGGTGGGTTGGATATTCTCGGAGATCCCGGAGGTCTCCGGATGTTCTTGGGGATATCAAAGGTCAGTCCGTAGTAAGTTGTGAAATTGGGTGTCTTGCCTTTCAACGAACAAACTGGAAAGCAATGAGCCGCTGCGCCCGAGCGCGCCGCCATCTTGAACTCCATTGAATTTCGAACAGAGTGCACGCTTGAATGCTTGGGCAGCAATGAAACAGAAACAAAAACCCAATTTATTGAACATCTCAGCATGTTTTAAAGCAGCACAGTGAAGGACAGGCTACGCCCTTCCCAATTCCGTATGACGTCCGAGCACAGTATAGTGAGACTGTGGAGGACAAAATTTCAAAAGGATCTGATTGTATTCACTGGCAGAAAGGGTGTGGCTGTGGTGATTTTTCAACTCATCAGAAGGCCTGCCCTGACACCCTAATTGGCTCCTTACCGCCCTTTATTAAGGAAATGGGGGAAGCCATTTATAGCCGGGGTGGTGATAGCCTGGGCAGGAGCCATGTTCCCGATTTTTTTTACCAGGAGACGTGATACCTCAACCGCCATGCCGTGCGTGACAATTTCAACCCACTCCCACCTCAACCTGCAGTGAATATGAATTCCCATACTGTACAAACAAAGAAGAGGAAAGTAAGATCAAAGCATAGGAAATGTATCCTAATTTGGTCAGCCAATTCATCCAATTCAAACTCTTACCACCTGAAGAGCCCCAACTAGCAACTGACTTTAAATTCCTATTACATGTGTTAGGTTCATTTTTAGTTATCTTTAATATAATAATATATAACAATACAAGGGAGACATCAGACATATCTAACGTTAACTTGTAAGTGAGAATCCATCTTGGCTCGTCCTCGCCACAGATGATTCTCCCGAACGGCGTTTTCTCCTGCCGATTAACGCATGAAATCAAAACAATTACAAGGTTATCAATTTGATACAATTGCATTAGCAAAAACAACTGCAACAACATATGCATATCAGGTATTCATATATAACAATTAAGGTCAGAACTCAAAAACAACTCCATTGGAAATTATACAAACAAGCCTCCATTCGGCAAAACAATTCTGCTAAGTCTGAAAATACAACTTCAGGAGCAGGCTAAGAAAGAGTGAGATCAATTTAAATAGAAAATAGGTTTATTACCAGACTGCAAAGTGTACAGTGAGAGTTCTTACAGTGGGGTCCTGTTCAGCACGATGTTCCTGCAACTCTAGTCGAATGACCAGTGAGTGTGTCTTAAATACAGGCAAAACTGACACTTGTCACTAGGACTTTGGACAGATACGTTTCAGTCATTTGTAGGGCAAAAAGTGATTGATCAGTGTCGGACAGTTGAGTATTTGTGCTGACATGTCAGCCCAATCACAAGACTAGGATTGATTATTCAGTCAGACAGTTGGGTGTTTATGCTGACATGTCAGCCATAAGGATGACTTTGATGCTTTTATACTCACAAAAACTAATACAATATGAACAAGCAATTGCAAAGAGACTTTGTCTTATCTTAAAAATTCCATATCAGGTGAACCGAGCGGAAAAATTAAAAAAAATATGCAAGTATTCCCGGAGGTGGATTGAGAGCCATCCGCTGGAATCAAAAACAATTTTAAGAGTTCGTCACAGATCTCCATGGCGAACTTGCATCTGGGATAAGGGTAGAGGTGTATCTCCCAGTAAACAGTCCTGGGAGCGAGGACTCGGTGAAGTGTTAAGTCACCAAGCTGGAGCCAACTGCCCTGGAGAGTGACCTCGAGCCTGCCCCAGTCCCAAATTGAAGAAACTCATATACATATTAAATGCGCACATATATAATCATGACCGGACGATTCGCGGGCCGTATATGGCCTACGAACCGAGGTTGAAAAACATGTACACACACGACCGGGTGCGGGGCGAGCGCGCAAATCCTGTTTCGGCGCAACGTCCGGTCGGCTGGCTATCCAGTCGGCTAACGATCTGTTCGGCTAACTATCCGTTCGGCCAAACACTCCCTCGGTGAACTGTCCTTTGGCCAAACGTCCTTCGGCCAAATGTCCGTCAGCGAAACCTATTTCGGCGAATTGTCCAAACGCCATATATAAAAGTATCCCAGAAAACCCCAACACATGTAAGGTAGCAGGTCATTATTATTTTAGAATAAATTGTGACCTGCATGTCCTCTTGTTTATTTTGATAACACAATGACAAATCACATTCATATATACATTCGTCTTTTGCATCACTTATAATAAGAAAGTACATAACATTTAACATTTTGACAAATAATATGTTTGGTCACTTTAATAAAAATTTTTGTTTATACATTTGAATTGTCTTAATACACCATTAAAAAGAAAATCACAATTATCTCACATATTGCATCATTATATTTTATGAAAATCGAAAGACCTAGTCACAATTTGGAATACTAACTGGTATTGTTTTAATCATTACTTCTTTGTTAGGCTATTTTTATTTTTTCTTTTCTACTGAAGTAATTGAACAAATTAAGTAATCATACACAAATAAAAACTGTCCTCCCATTATGGTATAGTGTCGAAGATGCAATTTTTTTCTGTGCTGGAATAAGCAGCAGGGGTGCTTTCCTCCATATGCAAATTCCTTACTTCTCTCCAGTGGACATAAGAAGCTACAAACATGATTCCAGAACAAAACAATGATACAAACAAAATCATGTAAACTAAAAAATAGGGGGTGGGGGGTACAACAATTAAAACAGATGTGGCTGGGCTCGTCCCAGGAGTTCAACAACCTCCTCTCTAGCCAGGCACAGAAAAAAACAACTTTTCTGTTCTCTGCAATTATTATATTCAAATCAATTAATATTCAGAAAAAAAGTATTAAATTGTTTTTCTTTATGCAATTGAGCCACCAACTCCCCCTGTTAGCCAGGATTAGATTATTAAACCCGACTAAATATAGCTGCACGCCACTTAACTATAAAATATATGGTGATCAAGAAATACAAATTCATTCAATAATGGGCATTCATTTATTCACCTTCCATACCGCGCAAGCTCGAAAGGGTTCAATAATGTGCATCATGTACAAATTAAAGTGAGTTTTTGAAATTAAAACTGATTCAATCTAGCATCTTTTGGCAATAATTTAACATTAATATGTCACTGCAGTTTGTCCATCACCTATAATATGAATTTTTCACATTGATATTTTTCAAAGTGTTGGGCATAAATAACAATTTCTATCAATTTTCAACTTCAACATCAAAAAGATAAGAATTTACATTTGATTTCAGGTATCAATTGCCAGGTCAATTTGGTTACACCCATACAAAATCAATTTGGATAAATGTAGAAGGGTTAACAAAATCACAGTCAATTCTGGTAAAGGTCAAAATAAGAAAAAATATATATAAAATGGAGGTCACTTTCAACACTAATGAGAGTTGTGAAAGAAATGAAGAAAATAACTTTAATACTTAGAAACCTGTCATTATAGACTATTAACTTGAAAAGTGTGGCAAACATGATATAAAACGAAAACAATGACTTAATTTTTGTGGCTAAACTGTTCCTTAGAAACATTTACTAATTTATAAAACATTTGTAGACCCCATAAAATAGCAGCTAATTGGAACAGTCCGCTCATTAAACCTGAAGAGAAAGCATTTCAAATAGTAGCCTTTTAATCCAAATGTCCAACATTACCACTTTCTACTATAGTTAAGTCAAATTAGCATATTAAATACAATTCACAACAAAAGTAATTTGTTCCCTCTTTGGCTACGCAAACTGAGCAACAATACATTTTGATCAGTGGGCCCAGAAACAATGGGTCAGACACTGGTAAGTTAATATATTTATAACAATTATTCTCCCCGAATCAACAACGGCTCAAACAATGACAGATTATCAACAACGGTGCACAAGTGTTGCGTTAAAAAACCTCTGTATCTTCTCTGTGCTCTGTAGGTGAAGGAGGATTATTTGAATGGCCTGCTCCAACTCACTGCTGCTGCAAATGGACTTTCATCACGCCACCGGATTGCAGAGCTCTCCGTCCTCCAACATCTGTCCAAAGGACTGAAAATGCAGCTCTCACTGTGAGTGTTCCATTTACTGTTTAGTGGTACAACCACAATACATTTTCTTATCTCTTAACCTTTTAATCTGCCATCCACCACAATTTTAACATTAATGATTGTTAGGTTCATTTTCTTTAATACAATATTATAAAACAATACAAGGGAGACATCAGACATTTCCGGTTGACTTGCAAGGAGAATCCATCTTGGCCCGTCCTCGCCACAGATCATTCTACCCGAACGGCATTCTCTCCTTCCTATTTAAGGCTTGCAATCAAAACAATTACGAGGTTATCTATTCAAAACAATTGCGGCCCGCGGGACGATAATTTGCGGCCCGCGTCTTAATATGCAAGATTAATGTCCGTGCGGCCTGCAAGATTGAAATGAATGACACTGTGTTCGGAGCTGGATGAACCAATCACGGTGAAGTATACGGCTCTGGAGGGTGGGACATTGGATGGGCTGTCCAGTGCCTCGCTCACTCATGGACTTAGCTTTTCGTGTTGGTATCACACATGAGCTTAATGTCCTTACTGAACAAGAAGCTACCAGGCCAGGGGCAACTTGTCAGTGCTGCCTATGACAATGTGAGAGCATTCTGAACTAAACTTTTGTTATGGAAAGCCCAGCTCTCTCAGACAAACCTTTTCCATTTACCAGCATGCAAGGCTCTTGTGGATGCAGGCACACCATACAGTTGTGAGAAATATGTGTTTCGAAGCTGCAGGAGGAATTTGATCACAGATTTGCAGACTTCAAGACACACAAAGCCACATTTCAAATTTTTGCGGACCCCTTCTCCTTTGATGTTCAAGATGTCCCTCCTGAGCTTCAAATTGAGCTCATTGACCTGCAGTGCAACTCTGCACTCAAAGCCAAGTTCAGGGAGGTGAGTGGAGAAGCAGACAAGCTTGGACAATTTTTGAGAGAGTTGACCCCCAGCTTCCCTGAACTTTCCCGAATGTTCAAGCGGACCATGTGCCTTTTTGGGAGCACATACTTGTGTGAGAAACTCTTCTCTACCTTGAACTTCAATAAGTCCAAGTATAGGTCCAGACTTACTGATGAGCATCTTCAAGCTCTATTGAGGGTCTCCACTGATTCCTCCCTCAAACCAAATGTGACTCAGCTATGTGAGAGGAAGCGCTGCCAGGTCTCCAGCAAGAAAGCAAGCAAGAGAAGCTGTGTCCAGAATATTTCATGTTCAATGTTCCATTCAAGTTCAGAAACTTAAAATTTAAAGCGCTGTTAATACAGACACTTGAAAGGGAATAAAAATAATTAGTTTTCTCTACTTAGGCAGCCACTGTATATCTACTGTATTCTCATTATTCTTATTTTTTTTATTACTGATTGATTTATTTTTTTATTAATCTTTAAGTTAATTTATTCAATCCATTATTTTTAGTTAAAAATAAATATATTTGATAACGTTGGAATGTTTTATCAGCGCTTTCCTTGTGGAAATCCTGATGCGGCCCAGTCTCACCCAGACTCTGCCTCTTGCGGCCCTCAGGTAAATTGAGTTTGAGACCCCTGGTTTAGAAGGAAAGTTATTTTGCATTGTTGCACAAGAAGGCCACAATCAGACTCATTTTAAAGAAGAGGGGCAGATTAATGCCGTTGTGCAAATTGCTTCATTAGTTTTGGCGAGAATTGCCTGTGTAAAAAGTTAAGACGGTGATGCAGTAAAATTACTCTCGTTACGTAGTTGATTGAGCGTCAGTTTGATTTATTACATAAAGGACAGCACATGTTAATGAACATATTTGTATTCATATTAATGAACATTTATATGTAAATGTGTAAGATTGTAGCCAAGGGCTAATTTCCATTTTTCTTCCCTTGTGTAGGCTGAAGATAAACTATGACACATACTAGACACACACAAACGTTGCACAGTTTTAGATAGCGTTGTGATCGCAGTTTTTTTCATATAACAGCCAGGTTTTAAGATGAACGGTGAAGTGGTTCAGATATGGGAGTTCATGCATGTTAATTTGTATTGAGTTCCAGGTAAGGCAGCATGGCGGGTGAGCGCCGTCACACGGAAGCTAGTGGCAGTAGCTTTGTCCACTTTTTAAATTACATTTTAATATTTCTTAATACATTCCTTTTTACTTTACTTTGTACTTTATACTTTTTACTTTAATTATAGGTGATGAGAATGTTAATACTTTAGTCATTTTTTTCTGTTTATGTTTCATATGTACTGTTAACAGATGCAGTTTTTTATATGTATCGTATCTTGTGCTGACCTGCCCCATTTGTCGAATTTTTAAACTCAATGTGGCCCCCGGCCCGAAAAGTTTCCCCACCCCTGGGTTAGCATGTCGGCCTCACAGTGGGTTCAAATTCAGGTCGGTCCACCTGTGTGGAATTTGCATGTCCGCGTGGGTTCTCTCCTGGTACTCCGGTTTCCTTACACATTCCAATGACGTGCATGGTCGGCTGATTGGACACTCTAAATTGCCCCTAGGTATGAGTGCGAGCATAAATGGTTGTTTGTCTCCTTGTGCACTGCGATCGGCTGGCCACCACCTCTGGCCCGAAGTCAGTTTGTATAGGCTCCAGCACCCCCGCGACGATGAGATGAGAGTTCCAAATAAGAGCCACACGAATGGTGCATTGGCTGAATGCTTTCTTTTTGACGGGACTACACAGTCACTTCTAGAGCCAGTCATTGTTAATGGATTTGAATTTTTTAGAACAAAATATTGCAATGGAGGAGGAGCTTTGTGTTGTAAGATGTTGTAATCTAAGGTTGCATCTGCATACAGGCGTTTGTATATTTTTTTAATATCAGGGAGATGCGTTTTTGGCTTGGGATGATTACAATAGTCTAAAGCAGGCATGTCCAAAGTCTGGCCCGCGGGCCAATTAAGGCCCGTGGACAAATTTTTACCGGCCCGCGGCCTCTATCATGAAATCAATAATACACGGCCCACCAGCACTGTTGACCACAGTATAAAATAGTTTTCTTAATTTTTTGTGGTTTATTATTTCGGTAAAAACCTAAATGTAAAAAAAAAAAGTAAAAGTATGCCATTTGTAATTAAAAAAAATCCCAAAAAGTTAATTTGTATTTAATGTTAATGGTTCAAAGAATGTCAGGCTAAATAGTCGGCCCGCACACCTTTTCACCTTACCAAATCTGGCCCTCTTTGGAAAAAGTTTGGACACCCCTGGAAGAAATCTTGTAATGATTTATCTTTCTCCTCTAAAATGTCCAATATATATGTCTCATTTTACTTTTACTTATTGACTTTAATTTCGTCATACGCTGCTGAGGGTATGATGACTACCAGGCTTTTTTGTCAGTCAATGATGACGACAATGCCTATGTGTGATTTTCATTTTTTTTTCATTTTAACTTCAAGTTTGGTCTGCTGGCCAGCTGGTCTTGAATTTTATAAATCCAGTCTCCCACAAAATGCAGATTGCTCACACACACTTGAGTCAGTATTAAGTTTTTTTCACTTTCAAAATTGTCCAATTGCCTTCACAATAGGCAGCCCGGGAGATAGAGTATATATAGAAACCCAGCTCTGGGGTCCTTGGTTCAAATCCAGGCCACGTCCACCTGTGTTGGGTTTGAATGTTCTCCCCGGGTCTGTGTGGGTTTCCTCCAGGTATTCCAGTTTCCTCCCACATTCCAAAAACATTTATGGTCGGCTGATTCGACATTCTAAATTGCCTCTAGGTATGGGTTTGATTGTGCAAGGTTTTCCGTCTCCTTGTGCCCTGCGATAGGCTGGCAATTGATTCAGATTGTCCCCCGCCGCTGGCCTGGAGTCACCTGGGATAGGCTCCAGACCCCCCACAACCCTAATGACGATGAAGCGGTTCAGAAAATGAGATGAGATTAGATGAGACACAAGGACACACCATGTTGCATGCCTGTGTTCTTGGAGGCTACGAGTCATTGAGTAAACTATTTTGATACCGATCAAGGGGAAAGATCAAAAACCTGCAACAAATGTCTGAGATTTGTGAAAAAAGTTGATGAAGAAACCATTGCTACATGTACTTGACTGAAGTTTTCTTTTTTTTCCCACTGTCAGGTCCAAAATGAAGGAATACTTGCCTGCTCAGGAGGGGAACAACACTAATTTTGAAGAGATGCATTCTTTATTTTTGAGTAAGATCGCTTCCATGGAATCTCTTAGCCCGTTTGATGCAAAAATACAATTCATTGGTTAGTATGATAGTTTTTCTTAGACTCATAACTTTCAATAATTTAAAATAACATTAATAGTCTGCATTCATTATCATGCAGTGTTTCTGAGTGGTGAACATCTGTTTGGCTCCAACAACTACTTGGCCCAGAAAGTTAGCAGAAATGGATGTCCTTCCCCCTGCATTATCAGTGTCAATCACGATGGACTGCTATTTAGTCACCCTAAAACACAGGTACAATTGTTAATAATTTATTTGCAGTTTAAGCTGCACTGTTTTTTTCAAGACTCAAAGTCCAAAAATTACTTTTGGAGGGCTTTCTGAAATGCAAATCCCTTCAACATTTTGCAAATTAAGTAATGTGTACAACACAAAAGGATGACACTAAACTTCAGTGGGAAGAAACTGTAATTGTGAAAATGGTTATTTACCTCCTAGGACCTGGTGTCCACATTTGTGGACACCACATTTTTGGTTGTCACAAGACTACGATGCTAAATTTTGGACTACCAGGGCCTGATATCCACTTATGATGTGGACATCATTTTTCAACTCACCCTTCCATACTATAACACCAGACATTCTGGCTGACAAACTCTCCCACTTTGGACTATCCTCTTCCTTCTGTTGCTGGATTAAGAACTTCTTAACCAACCATCCACAAACTGTTAGACTTGATACCCACCTCTCTTTCTCCATTACACTGAGCACTGGCTTCCCTCAAGGTCCCTATACACCGACCCACCAATCTAATCCCCATCATCAAATTTACCGATGACACCACCACCACCACCACCCAGCATCAATACACTGAAGTTCCGGGAACAGGAAGTGAGACTGGTATTGCGGTCTGTGAACAGCAGAAGGGCTGCTGGCCCAGACGGAGTACCTGGCAAGGTGCTCAAAGCCTGTGCTGACCAGCTGGCTGGAGTCTTCACAAGAATGTTCAATTGTTCCCTGCAACAAACAATCATCCCATCCTGCCTGAAATCTGCCTACATTATTCCTGTTCCCAAAAAGCCATGCATTGACAGCATGAATGATTATAGGCATGTTGCACTCACGCCTGTGATCATGAAGTGCTTTGAAAAGTTGGTAGCCCGCCATATCAGGAATACAATCCCTCCCTCAGTTGACCCTCACCAGTTTGTTTATGGAACAAACAGGTCCACTGAGGATGCTATCGTCATTGCTCTACATACAGCACTGAGCCACCTGGAACACCATGGGAATTACGTGAGGATGTTTTTCATTGACTATAGCTCAGCCTTTAACACCATAAAACCGGACATTCTGGGGGTTTGGTCCGCGAAGTATCGAATGCCAAATTACGAGTCCATAACTATCACTTATTAAGGTCTTTTGCCGAGTAAAATCACCTTATGGAGAAATACTACCAATTTTTTCATGCGCAGTTTCTGGGTGTGATGACATGTAATAACCATAATAATCATCTTAATAAATGTTACTAGAATTTTACCTTAAATTTCACGTCTGTCCCTCTTACTTCTCATTTTCATTTAAATTACTACTGAATGTGTCACTTGAGATAGTCGAAGCTTCCATTGATATGCGATATTTTTCCATCGGAAAACTTGCTTACAACTTTTGTCGAGAAGACCTTTCTCAGCCAATTTTACCCTTAGTTCTAATTGCACATACTCCGACATGCATTTATTTGTTACGATCCCGTCGCCTAGTGCGACCCAGGTGCGAAGTCGCCGAAGCAAATGGAAAAGGGGAGGCAGATATGTTGCTCTTGTTGCTTGGTTTAATAAACGGAAAAAACATAACATAAACAACTTGGCTTGATCACTTACTACTACAGAAAAGAAACATGCAGCGTGGCGTCAAGTGAACGGCATGACAAACGTGGAAACACAGGGAATGAAACCAGCCGATCCGACAAACATTCAACAAACTCATAATGCTTAAATAGCCAGGAAAACAATCACCTAATTGCCACGGCTGATAACAATCATGACATCATGCCAGGAGGGGCCACCCAGCCACTCCTGACGGTCATGACATCATGCCAGGAGGGGCCACCCAGCCACTCCTGACGGTCATGACATCATGCCAGGAGGGGCAACCAAGCCACTCCTGACAGTACCTCCCCTCTAAGGAACGGATCCTAGACGTCCCAAAGTCAATTCTAACATGAGAACCAAGAACAAGCAGGGAGGGCGGGTGGGAGACCTAGCATTGTTTCCGGGGGCCGTCCACACCAACCCAAGAACAGACGAAGGAGAGGTCGATCCAGCGGGCGTCCGCGCCAGCCTGAAACAAGACGAGGCAGTAGTCGGTCCGGCGGGCGTCCGTGCCGGCCAGAAACGAGACGAGGCAGTGGCAGGTCTGATGGGCGTCCGCGCCGGCCAGAAATGAGACGGGGCAGTGGCAAGTCTGGTGGGCGTCCGCGCTGGCCAGAAACAAGACGGGGCAGTGGCACGTCTGGCGGGCATCCGCGCCGGTCAAGAACGTGACGAGGCAGTGGTTGACCCGGCGGGCGTCCCCGCCGGTCAGAAACGAGACGAGGCAATGGTCGGTCCGGCGGGCGTCCTCGCCGGCCAGATACGAGACGAGGCTGTGGTTGACCCGGCGTGCGTTCGCGCCGGTCAGGAACGAGACGAGGCAAGGGCAAGTCTGGCGGGCGTCCGTGCCAGCCAGAAACGAGACGAGGCAGTGGTCGGTCCGCCAGGCGTCCCAGCTGGTCCTTTAAGTCTTGGCCAAGACGCCTGCCTTTAGGAGACACCAGAAGTTTAGTACGGTCGGGCACCTTACCCTGTTTGCTCGGGGGGTAGCCAACTCCCTCCTCCCGGGAAACCGGAGCATTGCTTCTCTCGACGTCGCCGGCCCCGTCCTCCAGGGGCACTGGCGCATTGCCACTCTCGACGTCGCCGGCTTCTTCCTCCAGGGGCACCCGCGAATTTCCACTCTTGACGTCACCGGCCTCGTCCTCCAGGGGCAACGGCAAATTGCCATTCTCGACGTCGCCGGCTTCTTCTTCCAGGGGCACCGGCGAATTACCACTCTCGACATCACCGGCCCCGTCCTTCAGCGGCACTGGTGCATTGCCACTCTCGATGTCACCGGCCCCGTCCTCCAGCGGCACTGGCGCATTGCCACTCTCGACATCGCCAGCCCCGTCCTCCAGGGGCACCGGCGCATTGCTACTCTTGACGTCGCCGGCCCCTTCTTCCAGGGCCGCCAGCGCATTGCCACTCTCGAAGTCGCCGGCCCCGTCTTCTAGGGGCGCCGGAGCATCGTCGCCACTTCTGGGCGGGCAGGCGCTGGACAGAGCGGTGCTTGGGAGAGCGGTGCTTGGGAGAGCGGTGCTTGGGAGAGCGGTGCTAGGGAGAGCGGTGCTAGGGAGAGCGGTGCTTGGGAGAGCGGTGCTTGGGAGAGCGGTGCTTGGGAGAGCGGTGCTTGGGAGAGCGGTGCTTGGGAGAGCGGTGCTTGGGAGAGCGGTGCTTGGGAGAGCGGTGCTTGGGAGAGCGGTGCTTGGGAGAGCGGTGCTTGGGAGAGCGGTGCTTGGGAGAGCGGTGCTTGGGAGAGCGGTGCTTGGGAGAGCGGTGCTTGGGAGAGCGGTGCTTGGGAGAGCGGTGCTTGGGAGAGCGGTGCTTGGGAGAGCGGTGCTTGGGAGAGCGGTGCTTGGGAGAGCGGTGCTTGGGAGAGCGGTGCTTGACTGAGCAGGGCTAGAATGGCCGTCCGTTACCGGAAACGTGGTCCGTGGCTTTGGTACGGGTGTGACTGGCGACCCCAGTGGCAACGGCAGTACTTTGCGTGGCCTTGGCACAGGAGCTTGGGGCACTTGAAACGGCGTGGTCGGCCGGGTAATTTCGGCCACTTGGACAGGCGTGGTCGGCCAGGTAACTTCGGCCACTTGGACAGGCGTGGTTGGCCGAGTAACTTCGGCCACTTGGAACGGTGAGGTCGGCATAGTTTCTAGGAGATACTGGTACAGCGTGATCGGCCGAGTAACTTCGGGCACTTGGAAAGGCGTGGTCGGCCGAGTAACTTCGGGCACTTGGAAAGGCGTGGTCGGCCGAGTAACTTCGGTCACTTGGAAAGGCGAAGTTGGCCGAGTAACTTCGGCCACTTGGAACGGCGAGGTCGGCTGAGTCTCTTGGAGCAACTGGAACAGTGAGGTCGGCCGAGTATTCTGGGACGACTGGAACAGCGAGGTCGGCCGATTATCTTGGAGCAACTGGAACAGCGAGGTCTGCCGAGTAATTTCGGGTACTTGTAAAAGCGTGGTCGACCGAGTAACTTCAGGCACTAGGAAAGGCGTGGTCGAGGTCGGGTGAGGAGCTTGGACGGACGAGGTCGGGCAAGGAGCTAGGACAGACGTGATCGGGAGAGGAGCTTGGACGGACGAGGTCGGGCGCGTAACTTGGACAGTGGTTAGTGTGTCCAGGCACTCCTTTCGCTTCGCTCTACGGCGTGGCGCTCGGCGCCTCCTCTAGGAGGATTGCACAGCACCCCCGCTATCACGTGGTGGCCCATAATAGGTGGTCAGCCCACTCTGTAATTGCTGGTCGGGGTATTTGGAGTAGGAATTGTCGGGGGAAAAGTAGGGGTAATCCTCCTCCAGTGGAAGGTCTCGGGGTCCGAATTGGTCGAAGAATTCACTATCGGATTCCGAAACACCAACGAAAAAATCAATTTCCTCAATGACGTCCTCCTCACCAGAATCTTCAGGCTCCCTCCATGGTGAACCAATTCCGCTGGTCATAGGCATAAGATAACTTGGGCGAACCCAGGTCCGGAGTCGCCGAAGCAAATGGAAAAGGGGAGACAGATATGTTGCACATGTTGCTTGGTTTAATAAACGGAAAAAACATAACATAAACAACTTGGCTTGATCACTTACTACTACAGAAAAGAAACATGCAGCGTGGCGTCAAGTGAACGACATGACAAACGTGGAAACACAGGGAATGAAACCAGCCGATCCGACAAACATTGAACAATCTCATAATGCTTAAATAGCCAGGAAAACATAATCACCTAATTGCCACGGCTGATAACAATCATGACATCATGCCAGGAGGGGCCACCCAGCCACTCCTGACGGTCATGACATCATGCCGGGAGGGAAAACCAAGCCACTCCTGACATTATTTTTTACTTTGGCCATTATAAAGGGTTGGCAGCAGCTCCAACAATCCGTTAGCTATATGATAACCTGCAAAACACAATGCGTCACTAACGCAGACAATCGATGTTAAAAAAATCATCAATAATAACCTCATACAACTGAAATATTATTTAGGAATATAGACATGTTACGCACCAAATATCCTTTTTACACAATATCTATCCTCCTTTCTTTCCTCCTTTTGGCCTGCGAGAAGGCCTAGGTGTAACCAAAATCAAATTATCATTGGTTAAAGTAACAGTCTTATTGACCCTTGTTTAATGCAGCAAAGCCTGCAGAACTGATTGTGAAGGCCTAGAAGCAGATTTCTGACCCTGGAAACAAATAATTGCTGAAATGTGATTGGTTAAATACTTTAATATGAAAACACACATCTGGAAGCAGTCTAACCAGGGGGAACGCAATGAATGGAAGCGGAGAGACAAGTCTGTATTCAGATATTTCTTAGGCCAGCAGAGAACGCCTTGACGGCCCTGACGGCACACCACTGACAGGATTGAATCATCCCCTGTGAATCGTGATACAAATCATATCGCCAGGTTTGCGTCACACCTATTCATAAGCATATTTTTTTGACACTATAAGTGGCACTATGAAAGAATGGACAGTGAAAAGGAAAAAAATATTTATGTCGCACTAGAGTAATTTAATTTTTTGGGTGGAGTTGGAGTTGTTTTTTTTAATTCATCAGAAACCAATAGCGAACGTAATATGTTAAATTAATAATAAAAGAGGACAACAGAGAAAATAGCTATCTGTTCTTGTAACATATTAAACGTTTTTGCCTAAAACACCATTTTACAAGCCATGCGGTGGTATGAGTAAAAAAATAAGAGTTAGAAAAGTCACACTAGAGAATAAGTCGCAGAACCAGCCAAACTATTTGAAAAAATGACTCATTGTCTGTAAAATACAGCTTGTGGGTCGCCTCTAAAAGGAGTTTAGGATTTGTAAAGTGACGGATTCAGAACCGGGCAAGTCGGGAGGACTGTAACATGGTAAGTGGAGGTCGATACTCAACAACAGCCCTTTGTAATTGTTGTTCATAAATGTTGCCTTAATAAATAAGCTAAGCTAACTTTGATTCCTTGTTCTTATTTTTGCACATTACAGTATTCTCTAAACAAAACAGTAGTGTTTGCTTCTTGAACATTTAAGTGCCAGATCAATGGTGCCAATCTACTTCTTATCTCTATTTTTCAGGAGAAAGTGTTTCATATTCTTCTCATGGAGGTTCAGATCATCCGCACTGTCCGACCCATCAAACCAGGAAAACTGCCGTCAGTGGACATCAGATATGGAACATTGAGCCAATCTCAAAAAATAACAATTACTCTCAAACAGGTAAAATCTCATTTTTGTTTTCCGCTTATTTACCTCGTTCTACCCTAATGTAAAATAAGAAAAACTGTTCTCACAAGATATTGCTTCAACAAAAACAAAACTTAAAACATTGCCCAATTTAGCAAGATACATGCAATCTATAGATGTGTTAGCTGTGGTGGTGTTTCACAATCACAATAATACTTAATAATCATAGCCAATAGTGGCCGCGTGGTTGGCCTTACAGTTCCGAGATTGAGAGTTTGATCTATTGTGAGGATAGGTGGTACAGAAAATGGATGAATAATGACAGAAAATAAATAAAAATACCATTACTACTTACTAAAGCACAAGTTAAAAATGTAAAAGGTCATTACAGAACGATCTAGTCAGCCTGCTACAGACACACTACGATGTAAAGCAGGAGTGCTTACATTTTTTTGCTCCAAGATCTACTTTTCAAGGAGCCACTTTCCGCAATCTACCTTGTTGAAGGAGCCAATCTTCCGGGGGTGATTCTTGGAACTAAGGTTGGGGGTAGAGCAGTTGACACGTGATTAACAAAGAGAACCGATATGAAACTTTTCAACATCATAGGAAAGCCTAATCAAACAGCTGTGAGACGCTGTCGGCGTCATACTTAGAACCTGATGAGACCTTAACGATTGTTAATTGATTCAGATATGCATGTTCAAAAAAGTGTGAGGATTCCAGTGTCATGGTACAAACAGGACATTGTTCAGGCCCGTAGGAAACTAACAGACTGGATCAAATCTTACTCTCAGGTGATTTACAACTAGTGCCTTGGCGATTTTAATGAGCACCCGACGTCTAGTTAGCTCTTAACTAAATTGCATTTGCATTAACAAGATAACGCTCACACAGTGATCAAAGTTCAATTGTATATGTATTTTTGGTTGTTAACCACTTGCTGAATTTCTTACCTTTGTCCTTAATGGGTTTAGTATGCTTATGGTAGTTTTGAATAGCAAAACTCACTGTTGTTGTAACAGGCTCCCTGAGACCAAGGTGCTTCCGGTGGCGGTCCTCGAGATCTCCGGCACCAGTGGGGAATTGTTTTGCGCCTGGAAAATGTCTGCTTCAGATTATTTGAGTCAGTTTGTCATGTCTCAAATCATTGCTTTCCAAGTCAAATCAAAATGAGTGTCAACTTCACGCGAATCAAGTGTCTGTCTTTTTTGTTCACGTCTGAATGAGTTGCAACTTGTATTCTTTGAGAGCCATTCGCAGAATTTAAGAGAAGAAATGTGAAAATTAGATGTGGTTTTCTGGGGGTAATTTTACCACTTTTAAAGTACTAAATGAATTATTTTGACAACAGTGCTAGCCCTTTGCTAATAAATGTTAATATGCATGCAGAAAAGGCTAATGATGAAAAAGGTGATTGAAGTTAGAGGTAGTGTTGCACCTATTGGTGCATTTGGGACTTGGCTGTGTCATCAGCGGTTTAAAGACATATTTTACCTCACAGGTTAGCGAAAAGTAACATATGGCTCCCGAGCCATAGGTTTCCTACCCCTAGCCTATGACTTAAGTCCAATCATCTAGTAATTTCAATACTGATATTGTGGTGCTGGTTGAGCTGAGTATGGCCACCAACCCATTGGTTAATCAAACCCGTCCTCCCCAACACTGAACAGATCATTTGTGCGACAAATGTGTCGCTTCCACCATTTTCTGTAATATTTTCTTATATATTTTGTATGCTATCACATTGTATATGACATATATGCAATGTAACAATTATATGTCATCAAATGCTACTAAAACAAGAAAACAAGAAAGCTAAATTCAGATGTATTAACCTTCAACATGACTCATGCTTAGTGCATTGAAGAACTAACTGTGCATGAGCATAACTGTGATACGCTAATGTTTTAGAACACATTTGAGGAAACAGCAAGTCTCATAGACGTAGGCAAATCGTGCAATTCGCTTCTAAAGTACCAACAACAATAAAGCATTGCAATGGATGCAGGTTTTTGTTCCAGTCTATCAAGAGAGCATCTTTTCACAAATCTCGTGTCCTACAAAAGCAATCAGTGACTTGCAGTTTCAGTCATCTTCCGTACGACGCATCTTGGAAAAAAGGTTGCAGGAGTTGCTGGAGCCAAACCCCCCTGACTTCGGGCGAAAGCCAGACTACACCCTAGACTGGTTGCCTGTCACCCGTAGAGCAGACAGAGAGACAAACGACCATCTGCACTCACAATCATACCACCACCTGTGCGAATCGAGCCCACGCCTGCGTGCGAGCCACTAGGTGACCGTCAGGTGCTTGTTCCCCCAGAAAACTCCTTAGCTAAACTGTTTATGTTGAACCATTTTGAATAAAAATCTGCATGGGTGCCAAAGCCTATCCCAGGTGAGTTTTAGTGATGAGGCGGGGCGCAGTCGAACGCATGGCAAGAGGAGACAGACAAGCAGTATTGCTCATACTCATACCTAGGGGCAGTTTACAGTGTCCAACCAGCCAACCACGCTTGTCTTCGGAATGTGGGAGGAAATCGGCAAACCCGGAGAAAACCCATGCAGGCCTGGGGAAAACATGCAAACTCCACACATGTTTAAGGCTTTTTAAAGACTTGTGGGAACGACTGCTAAAGATAACAATCAAAACTTAACCAAACATGACAATTTCCTTAAATCTTACTTAACCCTACTAATACAAAGTAAAGTATGAGAGAATTGATTTTTGCCGTTCCGAGAGTAAAAAATTTCCATTCCATACCAAATCCGGACCGGAGGCAAAAAGTAAATCCCATCCGGACCAACTCCTGTAGAATTGCTAGAGAAGCCATTACACTCCTATACAAATTTACTCCCATTCCACTCATTTTTTTAAATTTAATTTCTACACCATTACATTTGGCAGGAAGGGGATGTCAGAAACAAAAGCAAGCTTCAAAGCTAGCTGACCTTTGGGCCAACTCTAGTGCAACCCCTAATGGGTATCTTCAGAATGGAGTAGCCGGCAGCAGACACGGGAAAAGGAATACATTTCAGGAGAACGCGAGTAGTCCAAAGAGCAGCAGTTTGGTTGAACAGGATTTGTCAACACCAAAGATCAGTAAAGGGAGGCCAAATGACAGGAACAGATTGATTCGCAGATGACACCCAATGTCAGGAGACTGCTCCTTAATACACCCAGCAAAGCAGCTGGTAACAATGTAAAGGTGATGGTGATAAGGACCAATTAGCTCCCTGTTAAGGTGAATGGGGGCAGGGTGTTATTGAATCTCCCCAAAAGTGCAATTTGAAGCAGAATCGTGACAAAATTGTCTGTTAGAAAAGTCAATTGAGTTTGCTTTTTAGATTAGTGTTTTTCGCAGTTTTAAATTTTAAATTTACACCATGAGGATGTATCTGTAATATTATAAAATGAGGAATATGCCGTATGTTGCCAAAATCAATTTCAAACAAAGACCCAACACAACGCATATAAGGCAGAAAATGTCAGACCAGCAGACCAAAATATTTGGTTGTGCAGGTCATGTGTGACAAGGAAAGTGAAAAAAATAAGTTTCTAGGTGCTGCTCCTATTTTGATAAAGAGCACTCAACTGTTGATTAAATCATTTTTCAGGGAGTAATTAGCAAGGTATGCTAAAGCAGGGTCATTAGATGGAAGCTGCAAGGCTTTTGCCACCAGAACCGGGTCACTCAAAGGTGAGCATGGAGTGAGTGTCGCTGAAGCAGGGTATTTGAATGGTGACTGCAAGGCTTCCACTGCTGGAACATGGACTTCCAATGGCGGTTGAAGGGATCAGCCTGGGCACAGAAACAGGAGACAACCAGGGTAGTTAGAAAGAGGCCCTGGACATCGGTGAAATCTGGACAGGACCATCATCCGGGGTGTTTGAACGGGAATCACAAGCAACCACACTGTCTGTACAGCCCTAAGGTCTGGGTGGGGTCAACTTATCATGAATTACAATGGCTCCCAGGGATCCGTTCCTCACCGAATCTGTGTAATTGCAGTTCATATACAAAATTGCATTGTATTGTACATGACTTAGGCTCTTGCTTTGAAATAGAATGGTAATTATAGTGATGATATATTTAACCAAACTACTTACTAGAAATTTGAGATGAATAAAATAATAATAAATGGGGGGCATGGCACTTTGTCCTCACCAGGGTCACAAAGGTGCTAGAGACTGTCCCAGCTATCGGCAGTAGGTGGAATGTACTCTGAATTAGTTGCCAGCCAACCGTAGAGTTTATATGTTTGTAATTATTAACTGACTTTCATCATGTGAAGAAGAGAATTTAAAGATATTTTGTTTTTAATTATCTTTTCACCATCTTTTTTCTTTTAGGCCAAAGAGCTGTGTCACGTCCTTGCAATGATAATGGAAGAGTTAATCCATTCCTCTGCCAACAACTCCAACACAACTCCCCTGTAGACACAATTTGTTGTCTTTTTAAAATTGATTAGTTCATTTTGGTTGATGATGATCTTTTCTTTTTAAAAAAAATATAAAGTGGTTCATTTAGAGATGATTGAATTACCCACGCAATATTTCAATAGCTCTGACACATTTTGAAACTTAATAGAGTTTGCACAAGAACAGCCTGAGTTGATTATAAAATGAAACAATTTCTTGTTTGTTTGACACAAACGTATACAGGGGACATATTAAGAAAATGTTTTAAGACCAAGACATTTGAGACTCGTACTCAAAAATCTACAAATGCTTCCACAAAGTGCTGCTTGTCAGTTAAGGAACTTAATGTTCTGAACGTAATGACAACTTATTTATGTAATTGTCCTTGAAAATCACTTGAGTGAAGTTAGTATGTTAATTAGTCAACTAAATGAAGTCACAGCTGAATAAAATCAAAGAAAAGCCATAAAATGTCTGGTGTGGTGTGAAGTATGAATGTATTTTATGCTTATTATTATGTTTTTTTTGGTTTATATAGTGTAGTCACTAGAATAGAATTTTGCATGACCCAGTGGAAACTTCCATCATGACACCTTTTAGTTAAGGGGGTGTCATCTATCACGACACTCCCATTTCTTTGTCTACTTCTTCCCGCCTTAAGTTTGTACCTAGGTCACATGACCCTTTGTTAATAAAATGAGCTCAACTGTTGGAGGGAGGCAGGGATTCAAACTGGTCAGGCTTGGAGATGGACTCATCTCCAAGCGCCGGCTGCTCCCGACCCCTCCTTCAGCTGAAGTCTTTGAAAATCTCATCAAGCCGACTCTGCGTGTGCTACCTCTGATCCGAAGTTATTGAATGTATATGGTTCTAAACCTGACGTGGTATATTGGTTTTAGTTTTAAAGAACAAAGATTTAAGAAAAGAGAGGGCAAATGAAAGGAAAATTGTAGATAAAGTGAGAGGGATGGCCAATAGGGAGGTGGGGTTATTCATTTTTTGAACCCGGAGCTCTGTATGGATCAATGTGTCAGGAATAAATCATCTGTGGATTAACTTGCTCAACCCTGGTTCGTCGCCTCCGACGCTGAACACGCTCTGTTGTTAGGCGGGATAAAACAGAGTTAAGGAATTGGAGTCAGGTGCTAAAACTATAAGTCTAACACCGGGTAAACTTGCGTGTGGACACTTCTTCTCATCCTCCGCTGCTTATAGATACGCTCAGCTGGGTTATTACTTGGGAGGGGGACCCGGAGCTCTGTATAGATCAATTTGTTAGGAATAAACCATCTGTGGATCCACTCGCTCTGGCCTGGTCTGTCTCCTCCGATGCTGAACACGCTCCATTGTTAGACGGGATAAGGCAGAGTTAAGGAATTGGAGTCAGGTGATAAAACTAGCCGTCTAACAATAGCTATGATAATAATGGATTTAATAACATTAATACATGATAATGCTATTCTCTATTCTGGCGTGACCTAAAATTTCAAATGTTTGTATTGCTCGCGTATGCATCGGCTAAACGTTACGCACCTTCCCTCAGACACAAATATGAATTTCCTGGGAATAATGTGATTCGCTGACACGTTTGTACAGTACTAAACCTTTATGAAATGGTCACGTGATTGTTGCTGGTGTGACGCAGAGGAGGAAGTCGTTATCCAATCAGGACACTCAAGCATGAATAGTGCTTTGCTACATGTCGCTCAAAACCTAGTTGCTTTACGGAGGTAATGACAAGAGTATTTATAAATGATACTTTCAAGTTGGGTGCAATAATCAATGGGTAAGTTAACGAACTAGTATTGTTATTTGGATGTTTTTTTTAAGCTCTTGTTTATACCGATCGCATCGAACCCGCGTTTTCATGTGTTTAAAGTGACATTGGGGACTTCTTAAGGTGTTGATGTAAAAGGAACAAAAATGCAGTAATGTATAGATTTATTTTTTTCAAGTTAGATTGTTGTTCGAGATGGTCTACAGTAGGGCTGTCTCAAACGATTATTTTTCCTTCGACTAACTTTACGTTTAGTCGAGTCGTCTAACGATTATTACATATATTCGTTCATTCCTTCATTCATTCATTCATTATTCGTAATCGGGTATCCTCATTATGGTAGCGGGGTGGCGGGTTGGTGGGTGGTAAATTGAATTTTTCTCCCATCTCACATCTCATTTCCTGTACTGTTTCCTCCTCATTGGGGTCGTGGGGTGGTGGGTGGTTGTGAACTGGAAATTCTCCTCCATCTCTCATCTCATTTTCTGAACTGCTTTGTCCTCATTAGGGTCGCTGGGTGTGTTGAAGCCTATCCCAGCTGACTTCGGGCCAGAGGTGGGGGACACCCTGAATTGGTGGTCAGCCAATTGCAGGGCACAATTAGGGAGACAACCATGCACATTCACACCCATTCCTAGGGCCATTTTAGAGTGTCCAATCAGCCTACCATGCATGTTTTTGGAATGTGGGAGGAAACACACGCATGCCTGGGGAGAACATGCAAACTCCACACAGGTGGATGTGACCTAGATTTGAACCCAGGACCCCTGGACTGTGAGGCCGGCGCTAACCACTCGCTCCACCGGGCCGCGAAATAGAAAATGCAGTTTCTAAATGATGATTTCATTTACCAAGACAGAAAAAAATTACAGTCTTGTCTGGCCCTCTGTGAAAAAAATAATTGCCCACTGAACCTAATAACAGGTTGTGCCACCATTGGCAGCAATATCTGAAATCAAGCGTTTACGATAATTTGTGATGAGTCTTTCACAATGCCTGCGAGGAATTTTGGCCCACTCTTTGCAGAACTGTTCTAATTCTGCAATTTATAGAGGTATTTTGTAATGGCATGAACAGCCCGTTTCAGAAAATACCACAGCATTTCAATAGGATTTCAATCCAGACTTTGACCTGGCCACTCCAAAACCTTAACTTTTTGTTAGCCATTCAGAGGTCGACCTGCTGGTGTGCTTTGGATCGTTATCATGCTGCATGCTCCAAGAGCACTGGAGTTTTAGCGCACAAACAACTAAAGGGCGGACGTTTTCCTTCAAAACGTGTTGGTTGACACCAGAATTCATTCTTGCTTCAATTACAGCATGTCGTCCTGGTTCTTTGGTAGCAAAGCAGCTCCAGACCATCACCATGCGTCACTGTTGGTATAGTGTTCTTTTGATTCAGTGCTGTGCCATTTTTTTCACCAAATGTAACGGGCTGCACGCCTTCCAATAAGTTCAACTTTTGACTCATCAGTCCACAGAATGTTTTTCCAAAAGTGTAGAGCAGTGCTTCTCAATTATTTTCTGTTAGCCCCCCCCCAGCAAGAAGAAAACTATCTGCGCCCCCCCCCCCCACTTCCCACCGTGACTATAAATAAAATCATTTTATAAAATTGTTTTAAGTACAACATGTTATCCTTATTAACATTAGAGAAAAGGAAAAAAAAGAAAGAAATATAGTCAAACTTACAAAGAATAACTTTATTAAATCTTGTTTTAAGTTTGCAACAGAAAAGATTTTAAGTGCATCAATGCCTGAAATAAAAAATAAATGAGAGCGCCACTGCCAGCTACTGTAGTCGATGCACAATTACACTTTATACTAGTACGGCCAAATAAAATCATGTTCCCCAGGGTTACATGGCCCCCCCCCAGGTATCGCACCACGCCCCCCCAGGGGGGCGCGCCCCACTATTTGAGAAGCACTGGTGTAGAGGATCATCAAGATGTTTTTTGGAAAACGTAAGACGAGAATTAATATTCTTTTTGGATAGTAATGTTTTTTGCCTTGAATGCCAGCTTAGGTCAGCGTTTTTCTTGGGGTCAAGTCATCAACATTGCTCTTTACTGAGGCCAGCGAGGCCTGCAGTTCTTTCAATGTTTTTCTAGGTTATTTTGACACCTTCTACCTGAATTGTTGTCGCACTCTTGGAGTAATTTTAGCTATCCAACCCCTGCAGGGAAGGTTTGCCGTTGTTTCCAGTTATCCCCGTTTGTGGATAATGGCTCTGACAATGGTTTGCTGGAGCCCCCAAACCATATCTTTGTAACCTATTCTAGACTGATTTTTTTGTGTGTGCATTTTTTCTTGAATGTCGTTGGATCGTGGCGTGATGCTACTTCACTGATACATTTTATGTATTTAAATGTTTTCTTGATTCAACACTTGGTGGTAATCAGGTGTGGCCTGTGAAATTAAACTCAGCTTTCCTACAATTGTGATAAAGCACAGTCATTTTGTGATTTAACAGAGGGGTGATTACTTTTCTTCAGAGGGCCAGATAAGTGGATTTTTTTTGCCTTGTTAAATAATATCACTTAAAAACTGCATTTTCTCTTTCCTTTAGTTGTGTGTCATTGGATTGGATTGGAACTTTATTTCTTCCCGTATCTGCGAAATTTCCTGGGTTGCAGTAGCAAGACAGTAGTCAGAAAAGCAGCAAAAACCTAAAACGACTAAGAGTGAACGCTGGTAGCGCTACCGGCTTCCACTTGAGCATTGCCATCTTGGTTGCAGTAGCCAAAATGGATACATACACAAAAAAATACATTCTAGAGTTTGTTAGAGCTGGAACCACACATAGGAAGTGTTCCACAAGGTGGATAATTTCTGCAGACTGAGACCAAGCTTAAGCAGAATCACTCTTTTAAGCTTATCCGCACAATCCCTCAGTAGTATGAAAATTGATTTGATGGTCTCTTGTGTGTGATAAATATGCCAAAAACACAGAAATCGGGTAGGGGACAAATACTTTTTCATGGCACTTTACTTAAAGCGTCCAATTTATGTAAGAGTTGATCTTGAAGTTCCCTCCCCACAGTAAGCATGAAAGTCAGGTTCACTTGACAATCATATCAATGAGCAACACTCCTCTGAGATTACCCTCATGCACACCTATTCATTTGGTATTTTATCTTTTTATTTCCTGGTATAGTTAGCTATCTCCCAACACCTCATTGGCCTCTCATTTGCTTCCAGAAAGTGACAATGATGCTGCAAAGTTAGCGAGCTATGGGAGGCAGCTAGCAAAGGAGCCCCTCCTTCAATGCAAGATTTTGTACAAAAAAATTCCAACACAGCAACGAGGACTGGCTCTAGAGCTCACTGTGTAGTTCTCCTCAAGAGTGCATTCAATCGTGGCACCTTCTTTGCATACCCTGAACTCAATACCAATTAAAATACGTGAACTCCCGTTTCTGAACCTCTTCACCCATCATCTTAAAACCTGGCTGTTCGACGAACAAAATTGCGATCATAACGCTGTCTATAACTACTACGTGTCTGTGTGTCTAGCAGTGGCGGTCCGTGCATTTTCTCGTAGCGCCTTCAACCAATTAATCCAACCCTCAAAAACTATTTTATGGTTATAAAACCTCTACTGCAGCTAAAGCTGCGACACATAATCAATAAATCAATGCACTAAAATGGGTTAAAATCCACGTCCTAGCAGCATTTAATGATTAAATATAAATACTGGAGCTTTTCAGACATCACAACCGGGCCAGAGGGTTATTTTCCCGGGAAAAGACAGCGATGAACATCAATGGCTTACGGGCAAACATTGCCCAAAAATGTGGTAAAATCCAGCCGAAAGCAGCATTTATTGATTAAATACAAATATTGGAGTTTTTTTTATACATCAGAACCCGGCCCGGAGTATCATTTCCCCCGGAAAAAGACAGCGATGAACGTCGATACGTCCATACGCGAAATGGCAAAAAATGCACTAAAATGGGTTAAAATCCACTTCTTGAGCATTTATTGATTAAATACAAATACTGGAGCTCTTGAGACATTACAACCAGGCCAGGGGCTGATTTTCCCAGGAAAAGACAGCGATGGATGTCAATGGCAAAATGGCAAAAATTGCACTAAAATGGGGTAAAATCCACTTCCTAGCAGCATTTAGTGATTAAATACAAACACTTGCGCTCAAATACAAACACTGGAGCTTTTCAGATATCAAAACTGGGCCCACAATTGAAATATTATTTCGGAATATTTTCCTCACCAGAAATCCTTTTTAACTGTACACAATATTCATCCTCCTTTCTTTCTTCCTTCTTTTCTATCGCCATCGACGCTAATGAAAGTCGAGCCTGTCATGTCGTATTTCTGGCATAGTCCGTCTTGAAAATGGCTTTAAATCAACAACAATTCAGTGCTACCTCGACATACGAACGTAATCCGTTTCGAGACAGAGAATTAATTAATTTAATAAAATTAAATTGTTTTCAATTCATTCCAATGGGAAACCATTGGAATGAATTGAAAACAAATTAATTTGTTCCAACACTGAAAAAACACCAAAAACAGGATATTTCCACGACAACGCACTGGTAAACGCAACAAACAAATTTAAATTAACTTGGATTAATATATGCAGACACTCTCAAACATACGTTTAATTTAACTTTACACAAAACTGAAATCTAGTTTTGTTTTAAGCTTCTTTTTTTTACCTTCGTTTTGGCCGGGTTAGGCCGGATAGGTTCATTAATAATTACCCTTTGTAATTATTCATAACTGCAGGCAGACATCTTATTCAATTATTGACATTTAATTAAATAGATTGGATCACAGATAAGAAACCTTAAGGGAGGAGATCTTCAAAAGTATCCTCTCGAACAGTATTTTGCATACGGCTTTGAGGCATTTGGGATAAAACAATCACGCCTTCATTTGACCTAACAATCATATAACAATTACATAAAGAAGCCCGAAGTGACCCGAGTGTAATGGAAGTGGCAGATATCCGTATCTGTTGTTAGACCTCGGCGTCTCTTTGCCTTGGATAAGTCCATGTGAGAGTTGACTAGGCGGCAGTTTATGACCTCGAGCCGAACAATAGAAAGACTTTTAATGATTTAACAAAGAAATTAATTACTACACATATATGTATAATAGTAATAGAGAATAAACCCAACACCTGTCATGTCGTATTTCTGGCGTAGTCCGTCATTGTGGAGCCACACGGCAATGACAGTGACCCTGACAAAGAGAGGGAACACAGCGTTTTCAATTGCTCATTTGGACAATTTTTCAATTCGGACACAGAAAATGAGGACTTTCATATATTTGTTGGTGATGATGGCGTGAGTACATTGTAAAATGGCTAGATAAAGTACAACCAAACGTCCGAGCACCCGCTGGTGTGGACGGCAGCAACAGTGACGTGTCACTTGATTTTCGATTTTTGAATTTGTAATTACATACCAGTAAAAACCTTGTATTTGTGCCTTTTGTTAAATAGGTATGAATATGTTACCTGGTTTCTCATTCCATTCCATCCATAAAATTTACCGCATCTTCTCAAAATTCTGACCAGCAAGCCGAAAATAGAGCGGCACCCTCTAAGTGCACGGGACCTCTAATGGAACGACACTATGGGGGAAAGTTTGAAAAGTAGAACGGCATGCCGTCTAAATAGAGGTTTTAGGGTGGATATCCCAGCATGCACCACACAATACTTCTACAGAGAAAATGGACTCGGCGCCTGCTTACTGTAGTTGGGAGACCTGTTAAGGCTCAATATTTATTCATATATAAGGCGCACCAGATTATCAGGTGCATGGTCAATTGTAAGTATGAAAATTAAAGGCAAAATATAAGATTTAGGAGAAAGTTAACTTTGGGCCCAATTTTTACAGCCAAAGGTTTTTTTTGCATGTGTACATTTGTACAGAGGAGAAGGAGTGAAGTGTTTTCAGATAAGGCACCTAAGCTGAACTGGTTTCTTGTTCTAACTTGACCCAGCATGCGCAGGCTGAGCGGAGTGTACCTGAAAGCACTTTCTGTCCAAGCTGAGTTCTGGCATACACTGACAGGAATGTCAGGTGGTGTTGACTGTTAAAGAAGCACTGCTTGTGGAGTGGTTCCTGTTTCCATGGAGTCAAAGGAAATAATGGAGGTGAGTTAAACCACATTGTTTAAATCTGCCTGTGCTGTTATGCATGTATGACAAAGTGTTAAAATCAAGTTGGGAAGCATTAATAAACTAATGGAAGTTCCATTTTTACCTATTTAAAAGTCTCTCTCTATCTCAGTCTCTCCCTCTCTGTTTCTCTCTCTCTCTGTCTCTCTCTCTCTCTCTATAATTCGTATAGAAACTTTTGGCCTCAACTGTATGTATGTATATATCAGTCGTCGATAAGGCTGTGAATCTGGCTTTGGTGGTTGCCACTGAAGGCTATTTAGACATGACTAGAGGGCGTCAACACAATGCTCGAGAGCCAGTCAACCCTCGAAACTGATGAAGACCTCATCGAAATGATTCAATTGGGGATTGAGGAAGAAGGCAGAGTAGGCAGAGGAGGCAGTGGAGAATGAGGTTGAAGATTGTAGCCCTATATGGCAGTTTGCAACAGAGGGTCCCAGAGCGATTACATTTGTCAATCGTCTTTACAGTGTCATGTTCTTGTGCAAAAGAATATCTATAGAAAAAAAAGAAACAGTGATCACAACTCCCCATCACCATGTTCTTTGTGCGGGAAAAACCTTCCACAGAAGCTCTTCCGCCTGCCCCTACGGCACCTCCTCTGTATTCCATTGATGATCCAATCCTCTCGATTCTGACATAATTTCATGACTTCGACCATTGCTCCCAATACCTGACTATATTTTCATAACCTTTACCGTACTGCACAGGTCTCAGATGATGTCCATCATGGACAAAACCTCCCACCCCCTGCATGAGTTTGTGTGTTTAGTATTTAAAGCTTTACCCATAGCTTTTTACATCCTCTTTAAGACCTTTTAAAACCCCACAGTGCTGTATAGATTTCATCTGGCACGGCCGCGTTCCTCTCCTTTTTTTCCCACCTGTCTTTAAAGTATTCAGACACAACGGAAGATTCCCATGAAGTACGGTTTACATCTGAGCGGCTCCATCTCCATTCCCGTTGCTGCGGCCTCGGGAACTGTTGCCTTTGCAATGCCTCAAATGGAGTGAAATTGGTCGGAGAACTGCAAACTTTTGTTCTGGCCATTTTTTGGGCAATTTTCATTCCATATTTAGATCAATTCGATACAGTTTTTGCCCATACTGGAGGTAGGAGACTGTTCTGAATGTGTGTTTGAGGACTAGTGCGTTTTGTCTTCCGTTTGAAATGGGTGCCATTCCCTTTCTTAATGTCACATTAATATATCTTCTGGAGAGCCTTGCTTCTGATTTCTAAGATTCTACTTCCGAGCAGATCATCTGAAGTGCAGTTTTATGCCATCAATTTTGTTGCTGCGGGCTCAGCTTTGTTTGTTTCACGTCTTAATGAAGCCTTGACCTCCACTATGCGATTAACACTTAATCACGGGGACTTTCCGCGGTGTCATTAGTTTAATTCTCGGACTCCTTCACTTGTGACAACCTATATGTGTTACAGGGCCACGCAGGTTCATTACATGCGTTGTATGCAGTGTAAACCTCCCTGCCCATGGGTTCAAGATGGTATGATAGCAGCGAGTCTTCTCGTCTAGCCTTTTTGTTTGTTGGGGTGGGAAAATTATTTCGAAAACGGCCACACCGTGTTTTAGTTACAACCCATAGAAAGAAAGCTTTTCACCCATCTGTTAGTGCAATCACCGATTTAAAATATATATTTTGTTTTAACATTTCTGTAGGTTGGGAAAAAAATGACAATGTTTTCCAATGATGGAAAAATGTGAAGAATAAATATCACATTTCAACATTTTTGTCTACAATGATTTGCGTCTTAGCCTGTATGTACCACACTTTTCTATCACCACGGTGGAATGACAGGCAGGTATAGCTGCTATAAACAAACCAATGGCTGTGTGATGAGCCATGGTTTCGAAGTGGAAAAAAATAACTGAGCGAACGCAGGATCCGAAGTTATTTGGACCGGATCATTTGGATCCAATGACGATGCGTTAGGTCAGCAAGGACCTTGAATCGGCACTGGCGAGCGGGAAGCAGGAAGCGTTGCCGACGAATGGAGTGTCGACTTGAGAGCCAAAGTGTTGAAAACTGTCCCATTCCTTCCAGTGCTCAACCCCGTCTCGGGGTGGGCAGTCGTCCTCCACGACTCGCGAAGAGTCACGCCTCAGTTTTCCCCTCCAAAATCCAAGATGGCGCCGTCACGCGTAAGCTAGTGGCAATAGCTCTGTCCACCCTTTTGTTTTTCGTGTTTTACTGCCCTCCTATCTTTTTTTTAATTACATTTTAATATTTCTTAATACATTACTTTTTACGTTACTTTGTACTTTATACTTTTTCTTTAATGTTTTTACAACTTTCTTTGTTCTGTTAGCCTGGCTTCTTTCTGTTACTTCTTTTTTTGGAATCATCCAGCCATGCCTACGCTGTCACACACATGGGACGAGCTGTTACAATGCGCAGTAGAAGGAGCAACACCTCGGTGTCGTCCGTAATTCGGAGCTGGAGAAAGGGGCTGGGAAAAGAGGCAACGCTTCTGACCAACCATTTCATCCTGGGATAAGATGGAAGTGTTGTCGGCGTTTACCAGCAACGGAGTCGAGGAGTTCTACTCTGCTACTGTTTTCTTCAGCTCCAGCTTCAGCTGTCGTTGGTGCTCACCCTGATTGCTTCCCGCAGGGTCCATAGAACGTGGGGAATCGAAGAGCACAGGACATGGCGATATACATGGAAACATCTGGGTGTACAAGATCCGACAAGGACTGACAAATACAAAGGGTTTAAATTGACAGGCATGGGTTGCGAGAAAATCAGAAACAACTGAGTCACATGAGGCAGCAAGCAGGAGATACACTAGAGGTGAGGAAATGAGAGGTGAACTCAATGGGCAATCTCGGGGACAAGTCCGACTGGAGGAAAAAAACACAACTCCGCCACACTCGTTGGGAAACACTGCTTTCCATGATGCATTGCAGGGAAAATAAACATTTTATTGTTGTTGCCTGCTATGTGTTTTTGTCAAGGTAGTCATTTGGATAGTAGGCAAATAGATTTGATTAGATTAGAACTATTTCAGCCCATATTTGGGAAATGTTCTGGGTTGCACTAGCAAGACAGACACAAAAGAAATTGTAGACCTTCGTAAAAAACTGGAGCCAAACAATATTTATTTATACAGTATTTGTTGCCTTCATTGTGAGGCTATTAATTTTTTTCTTCTCCAAACATTTGTTTTGGCTACAATTTATTTTCAACATTTTGGCTTTCCATCTCATTTTTATATACCCTGTCTCTGCACAGTGCTCTTCAGTTCTCTTGCGCATGGTCAGTCTCCCCCGTCGTGGAAACTTTCCCTTGTTTCCCTCACTCAAAGGCAGGGCTCATAGCAATATGTTAAAATATTATACTGTTCAAAGATATAGACAATATATTTATACAGTTTGCCTGTTGTTCATTTCGTCTTCCAGACTTATTTTTTAATAATCACAGTGACTAACAATTTGGCAATTTATGTAATCATCCACAATCAATCCCAAAATCACTGATATATTTGTTTCAATCTTTTATTAAATATGTTTTTTTTTTCTTTGTTTACTTTTAAAAAGGAGTGAGGTAAACATCTGACAATATCTTGTCTATTATTTGTGTGTTTTTTTAATGAAAACATTGTAGATTTTATTTTTAGGTCATATAGTCCAGCCCTATCTGTAATCTACCAGAGGAGGCTGTTCAGGGATAAAAATGAAAATGTCTTTTGCCCTGTTATAGGGAGAAAATCCTGTTGCTTTGGGCTTGTTGACTCACCAAGCTCTGACTAAACTCAGGGATCAGCTAAGCAACCTACTGGACCACCACCAGAAGACAGCATTCAAATGGACCTCTGTAAAAGTATGTGTACATTAGTAGTAGATATAGATATAGCTATAGCCATAGCTATATACACGTACATATACATACATACACATACACATACACATACATACATATACATACACATACACATACACATACGCATACACATACGCGTACACATACACATACACATGCATACACACATACATATACATACACATACACATGCATACACATACACATGCATACACATACACATGCATACATATACATACATACACATACACATACATAAACGTACATACACGTACATACACATAAATACACGTACATACACGTACATACACATACATACACGTACATACACATACACACACATACACACACATACATACACATACATACACATACATACACATACATACACATACATACACATACATACACATACATACACATACATACACATACATACACATACATACGCATACATACGCATACACACGCATACACACGCATACACACGCATACACACGCATACACACGCATACACACGCATACACACGCATACACATACATACACGTACATACACGTACATACACGTACATACACGTACATACACGTACATACACGTACATACACGTACATACACGTACATACACGTACACACACGTACACACACGTACACACACGTACACACACGTACACACACGTACACACACGTACACACACGTACACACATACACACACATACACACACATACACACACATACACACACATACATACACATACATACACATACATAGACATACATACACATACATACACATACATACACATACATACACATACATACACATACATACACATACATACACATACATACACATACATACACATTCATACACATTCATACACATTCATACACATACATACACAATACATACACACACACATACATACACATACACATACACATACACATACACATACACATACATACACATACACATACATACACATACACATACACATACACATACACATACATACATACACATACATACACACATACATACACATACATACACACACATACATACACATACATACACACACATACATACACATACATACACACACATACATACACATACATACACATACATACACATACATACAAATACATACACATACATGTGTATGTACACGTGTGTGTATGTGTGTATGTGTATGTCATACACATACACACATACACATACACATACGCACATACACATACGCACATACACATGCACATACACATACACATACTCATACACATAACCATACACATAACCATACACATACACACACATACACCTACACACATACACACACACATACTGCAGTTATTGATAATTACAAAGAAGGGTAATTATTAATGAACCAATCATCATTATACACACATATATACACACATATATACACACACATATATACACACATACACACATATATACACACAAACACTCACATATATACACACACATACACACACATACACACACATACACACACATACACACACATATACCTACACGTACGTGTACATATACACATATTTTACATATACACACATATACACACATATACACACATATACACACATATACACACATACACACACATACACGCACATACACATGCATACACACATACACACATACACATACGTGTACATATACACATATTTTACATATACACACATATACACACATATACACACATACACACATATACACACATACACACACATACACGCACATACACACACATACACACATACACACATATACACATACGTGTACATATACACATACACATACGTGTACATATACACATACACATACGTGTACATATACACATACACATATGTGTACATATACACATACACATACGTGTACATATACACATACACATACGTGTACATATACACATACACATACGTGTACATATACACATACACATGTGTACATACACATAGATGTCACGCATGCATACATTAGGTCTTAACACATTTTTGTTAAAGAACCTGACAGCTGACGCGAGAAAATTACAAAATTCACCAGTTTTAAGGCAATTTTGAGAGTTCGTCTTACATGCGAGTAAATACGGTGACTTACTCCTCGCCGCCCCAGATGGACACACTAGTTGGGTTGTTTTGTGATCAGCTGCAACAGCCTCTGATTTGAAGACAAAGCACAACCAACCTACCCTACATATTTTTGTGATGTGGGAGGAAACCCCTGAAGTACCTTACACTTGTGAAGGAATTTTTTTGATGATCCTGAGTGATAGATCTGAAAATACAACTTTAGGAGCAGGTTACGAAAGAGTGAGATCAATTTACTATATTTTCACGACTATAAGTCACACTTAAATGTCATAAATTCTCTCCAAAATAGACAGGGTGCCTTATAATCCAGTGCGCCTTATATATGGAAAAAAATAAAATTTGCCTTTCTAATGTAATTATAATCCGATCCGCCTTATAATGTGGTGCGCCTTATATATGGAAAATATGGTTGTTAGGTTCATTAATAATTACCCTCGTTCGTAATTATCAATAACTGCAGGCAGACATCTTATTCAATTATTGACATTTAATTAAATAGAATGGATCACGGATAAAACCTCAGAGGGGAGATTCAACAAGCCAGAGTTTCTCCTACAACTTCAGAACGTCTCCTCGAATAGACATTTTCTTACGACTCTTATTGCCATCAATCAAAACAATTTACAGAGTTGTTGATCATATGAGTAAAAAACAACATCTGGAAATACAATAACAATCAAAGTATTTTACCAATAACAAGGCAGGAGAATAGACCAAACAACATTTGGATTAGAACAATTATGCCTTCCCTTGACCTAAGAATCATATAACAATTACACAAAGAAAAACCCGAAGTGCGTTACTATGTTGTAAATAACAGAATAACATTCTTGTTATTGGCCAAATGACCCTGGCCTCGTTACAAAAGGGACCACCGAATTTTGAAGACTCAGATTGGGTGCATTGTTTGTATAAACATCCTGGAACAGGCAGTCCAGGTTAAAGATGACTTGGCGGTTATTGGTGACCTCGCAACACTTTGAGAATAATAAGAGAATGATTTAACAAAGAAATGACTTAATACAACTATATTTATAATAGTAATACAGAATAAACCCAACATTCCCCCGTTTTTATAATATGTATGTTATTAATCATTTCTTAGTAATCACGAAATGGTAATGTCGGGTGACTGTGATTTTTCCGGCCTACTCCTTACTCCCATGGCTGGTCTGAAACCTCGCCTGACCTCGCAACACTTTGAGAATAATAAGAGAATGATTTAACAAAGAAATGACTTAATACAACTATATTTATAATAGTAATACAGAAAAAGCCCCACAATGTTATTTAGCTTCTACAGTCAAGTTTGAAGTTTAATAAAGCTGGAAAACAACAAAATCTGTACTGACACTGATAAATGCAACAAAATATATTGAATAAACAATAATACTTCAACCAATAGTGGCCTCCACTTAGAATAAAAACAAAAAAATCCTGCAAAAAAACCTACTGTATTTTCACTATAGGGCGCACTTAACTCTTAGATTTTTTTTACAAAATAGACAGGGTGCCTTATAATCCAGTGCACCTTATATGTGGGAAAAATGTCATTCATTGAGGGTGCGTCTTATAATGCAGTGCGCTTTATAGTCGTGAAAATACAGTAATAGGTAATAGGTTTATTAACGGACTGCAGAATGGGGGTATAAAGCTCAAACAGCTGTGAACCGCTCAGTCTGTCGTCCTCGCAATTCTCTCTCAATCAACACTGGGTCAGTCTTTATACAGGAAAACAGGGTATAGTATGGTTTCTATGACTACTAAACTCTGGGCAAAGTCTGATTAATCAGTGACAGGTCTCCATGACGACGACCAAACTTTGGGCACAGTCTGATTAATCAGTATCAAGTCTCCATGACAACAACAAAACTCGGAGCAAGTGTCTTATGACAACGATGTTTCTATACTTACAAAAACAGATACAATATGAACAAGCAATTGCCAAGTGACGTTGTCATTTTATAATAATGTTATCTTTCACTGAGATCAGCTACCTCAGCATGTTTGAGCAATTTGTTCTTCATTGGAATTTCTTTTACATATTTCACTGCAGTTTTATAAATTTTTCTCACACTTCTAAGATGGCAGTCACTTTTTTCAGGCATTTCTTGCTCTTTCATGTACTGATAAACATTTTCACCAATACAAAGTCTTTTATCATTTTTCTCAAATAAAATACTAATCTCATAATCCACTTTCACTTCCAGCAAGTGTTTGTCAAGCAAAGCGACAGTTTTCATGTTGCAATATTTACAGTATGCAAATAATTATCTCTCGGTGGATGGCCCTAAACGCGGATATGTAATACTGTATTCAGTGTTTGTCAAGCAAAGCGACAGTTTTCATGTTGCAATATTTACAGTATGCAAATAATTATCTCTCGGTGGATGGCCCTAAACGCGGATATGTAATACTGTATTCCGTCTTGAACTTTTGCAGGTTGTAGTTTGTTTTATTTTTTTTCGATGGCAAAATATCAGTAACCTAGTTCTCTCGTCTTCGCTTGGAAGCCATGGCTATGGTACTTCTATGCTGTTTCATTAATCTATCGAAACTACATCCACGTGACCTAAACGGATATGTCACGTGGATGTAGTTTCGATTTGTGCCATCTTCTTTGGCGAATTTGAACTGAAAAAAGTTATTAAAAGCAAGCGTAACATTTCGAAACACCGATCGCGTGACACATTGCTTGATTTTTGTTATTTTCGTTGTTTTCATAGAAAATGCGGATTTTGTAATTTTCTATAAACTGGCGTAGTAAACTGCGGACAATTCGTAGTATCTGTGGTGATTCCTGCTGATAAAACTTTGATGAGAATGACTATTGTTACTATAGGCAACATTGTTTTAAATGAAAATATTTTCAGATGGCGGTGTCCCTTTGCATTTTTTCTAATGCAAAAAGTGTGCCACCGCTCGAAAAAGGTTGGGAAACCCGGATCTTGCTTATCTTAGCCCAGTGTGTGGTAACCTCAGTCTCAGTCTGCAGAAGGTCCCTCACTCTGTGGGCTTCCTGTGTGTGGCTTTTTTTTTTACCTAGGTCTACAATGTTTTGTGTGTGTCTTGTGTCTGTCTTGCTACTGCAACCAAAACATTTCCTGAATACGGGGGGAAATAAAGTTCTAATCTAATGTAATCTAATTCTTAGAATTAATCGTGGTCATTAGTCGATAGGAAGTCTCATCTCATCACTCATCTCGTTGTCTGAACCGCTTTATCCACATTAGGATTGTGGGGGGGCTGGGGCCTATACCAGCTGTTTCCAGGCCAGAGACGGGGGACACCCTGAATCGATGGCCACCCGATCGCAAGGCACAAGGAGAGGGACAACCATGCACAATCACACTCACACCTATACCTCGGAGCCTAGGATGCATGTTTTTGGACTGTGGGAGGAAACCGGAGTACCCTGAGGAAACCCACAAAGGCCCGTGGAGAACATGCAAACTTCACACAGGTGGACCAGCCCTGGATCTGAACACAAGACCCCAGAGGTCTGAGGCCGACACGCTTATCACTCGTCACCAGCGCCAAATTGTCCTGAGTGTATTAAATTTCAATGATATTAAAAAAGAACTACAGGATCTTGCCTGATATTCCATTGACGGTAAATTCAGTTATAGGAATTACCAATGCTGCCTCAGCCAGTCTAAGGTGTATTTATTACAAAGTCATGGCATCTCACATGGCCATTGGTGTGGTGCAGAATAACAAATGTTCGATTCCTGTGTGGGCATTTCAGATTGTCCTGTAAGGAACATTTAAGGAAGTGCTGTCATTTGTTTTGGTTAATGTCATTAGCCTTTGTTGATGGAAAAGTTTTTTCAGCGACATACAAACATTTAGTCCTTCCTGCATAAGCCCATGGTCACCATTTGGATAGTAGCTGACGTCTTTTCCTTGTATGCCACAGATAGTAATGCTTAGTCACAAATATGCACTTGATTAATTTGGTCCGCATTTCCTTAATCAATGACCCATATATAGATAGATACTTCAACTTCTACCCTGCACTCATTTTTGAGCAATCAGATGTTCCACAGCAAGCAGTTATTTCTATTCGTTCCTAATAGAAGCTTTGCATTTGCTGCTCTCCTTTGGTATTAACTGCCCAGAAATGCGAACAGAACACTAGTATCCACACCCACGTTATCAGGTTTGCCGTTTGGGCATCCACATAAACTTAAAATAAAAGACATGGCGCTCTTTTATGGTGAGGAGAACCCTGGGATTCCTGAAACGGCCTCCCTTCCTCTCCATTCAATCCAATTTATTTTGAAAGGAATACAACACCTGGTAACTTCCCAACCTTGGCCTCTTAGCTCCCATAAGGTAAAACATCCCTGAACTATCTTTTCAGTAAAGCATATAAAAAAAAAACTTTATTGTGATTATTATTTTTTACATGATTCTTACATGCAAGTTTTGAAACGTTTGCCCTTCATTTCATTTATAAAGAGTCTCAAATTTTTTGACCAATGATATAAAATATAATGATGTAATATAATGGTGTAATATAATCATAACAATAAAAACACAATTTTACAATGTTTTCACAGGAACAATGGGTGAATTGCTTCCTATACCATGGGAATCGCCATTCCTGTCTCCACTGGCCAGGAGCTGCTATGACTTTGCTTGTGGCCTTTGGATTCGTATGTTGCTATGGCAGTCAGCCAAAGGGCAGGTAAGTCCTTTTTTGAGCTGCCTGATTGTTTAATTTAATACATTTTTGTCTTAATGCTTGACTGTTGAGTAGGTCAAATTGTGTTTTTTTTTTGTAATACAAACAGAATTACTCTACCTGGAGAACAAATACACTATTGGATTGGATTGGATTGAATTGGACTATTCATCCCATGTTCGGGAAATTTCGTTGTCACAGTAGCAAGAGAGTGAGGATGTAGAAAAAGGAAAGGCATTTTAGACATAAATAAATAGGTAATATGTAAGTTAATGAATAGATACATGAATAAATATACAAATAAATAAGCGTGTTGCTGAAAATAAGTACATATACGCGTGTACATACACATACATACACATAAATATAAGCACATATAAACATGCATACACATAAATATACATAAGCACATACAGTGGAACCTCGGTTATCGTGGTTAATGGGGATCGAGACCACCCGCGAAAACTGAAAATTTGCGAAGTAGGGACGCCCCTTCAAAAATGCTTAAAAAAAAAACGTAGTTTCTTTTTTTTTTTACTTCCCATGTATACAGTACACCATATGGAATACGGGTAGAGCGAGAGAGAGTGAAATTCATGTTATAACAAAAAAAAACTGTAATATATGTTGTCTGTTTACAATAACAATTGAGGGTCTAGAACACTGTTCTACCGAACAATTTACTGTATTAAAATAGACCTCCATAAAACCTGAAACTGTATTAAAATAGACCTCTATAAAACCTGAAACTGTATTAAAATAGACCTCCAGAAAACCTGAAACTGTATTAAAATAGACCTCCAGAAAACTTCAGTGTAGTATTAAAATAGACCTCCATAAAACGTCAAAGTCTATTGAAATAGACCTCAATAAAACGTCAAAGTCTATCAACATAGACCTCCATAAAATGTCAGTCTATTAAAATAGACCTCCATAAAACGGGAAAGTGTATTAAAATAGACCTCCATAAAACGTGAAAGTGTATTAAAATAGACCTCCATAAAACATGTGTATTAAAATAGACCTCCATAAAACGTGAAAGTGTATTTAAAGTGGATTTCGACGATGTCAAACGGCGGTGTCTCAGAGAAATGTATCCGAAGATCTCACTATCCTCGGATAGACTCGGGCGAATGTCCCGTTTGAACGGCGCCATCTTGGAGAATAGTGTAGTCTGCTTTTTGCCTGAACACAGTTGGGTTGGGCTCCAGCAACCCCTGCAATCCTTTCGAGGAAAGGTGGTATTGAAGATGAATAAATATTATATTTTATCTGGGCTTTGTGCTTTGACACATTTCCAATCCTTGGAAGTTAAGTAGTCCCTGCATAATTGTTTACTATTATTTTTTCCCATTTTCATAATTTAGAGAACTAATGTTATAAACGAGTGATGCTGTGAATTGAATGTAAAGGGGTTATGAACTTAATGTCTAAAGTTAAGTTGATCATTGAATAACATTTATCCATTGTTTTGCAGTTCTGGTAGCGAGCTGTTGAATGCTTCTGCCCTAATCATCATTTTGGTGTTGAATCTGATGTTGGTCAGAAGACAGGAGATTCTTAAGAGAACTGAGATGGTTCGGCGTCTAAAAGGCATTATCACACAGCTAAGTGGTGAGTTTGGCATTTTTAGTCTCCATAAGTTGTAGGCGGACGAGTGGGTGAGTGGTTTTATATATTATTGTGTGTGTGTGTGTGTGTATGTATGTATGTATGTATGTGTGTGTGTGTGTGTGTGTGTGTGTGTGTGTGTGTGTGTATGTATGTGTGTATGTGTGTATGTGTGTGTGTGTGTGTGTGTGTGCGCGTGCGCGTGTGTGTGTGTGTGTGTGTGTGTGTGTGCACGCGTGCGCGCATGCACGCATGTACGTATGTACGCATGTATGTATGTGTATATATATATATATATATATATATATATATATATATATATATATATATATATATATATATATATATATATATATATATATATATATATATATATATATATATATATATATATATATATATATATATATATATATATATATATATATATATATATATATATATATATATATATATATATATATATATATATATATATGAAAAATGAAAATGAAAAAAAATGAAAATCAGACATAGGCATTGTCGTCATCATTGACTTGACAAAAAGCCTAGTAGTCATCATACCCTCAGCAGCGTATGACGAAATTTTATAGTGCTTCTCCACAAGTTTGTCTTCCCAGGCCAGACACATTTATGACATTTATTTATGACATATTCATGCTTGTTAGCTCTCCGCCTTGAGAGCCATTTTCCGGCGACTACAAGTTGCCTCACCGATGCCAACAAGAATAAGATGGATCACTTACCTCTCAGTCTTTATACTTACCCTCCCTCAGTCATCCTGTGGAAGGTAGATCTGCACCAAACGACCTTCCTGTTACTTCAATTCAACTTGACTTAATTTCATAGTAGGGATATGTGTAGTCGTCACGTCACGTGTTGCTGCAGGTTCAGAGACCTGATGGCTGATGGGAAGAAGCTGTCCTTGAGCCTGTTTGTCCGTGCTTTGTAGGACCTGTAGCGTCTGCCAGATGGAAGCAACTGGAACAGGCTGTGTCCAGGGTGGTATGGGTCTCCAACAATGGACCCGGCTCTTCTGAGGTATCGGGGGTTGGCAATGTCTTCTAGCGATGGCAGAGAGCAGCCGACGATCTTCTGGGCAGTGTTTATCACCCTCTGTATGGCTTTTTTGTCTGCTGCCGTGCTTCCGGTATACCACACTGTAATGCCATAAGTCAGGATGCTCTCCACAGTGGCTCTGTAGAAGGTTGCCAGAAGCTTGGTGTCCAACTTGTCCCTTCTCAGTATCCTGAGAAAGTGGAGTCGTTTCTGGGCCTTCTTCACTAACACTGTGGTGTTTGTGGACCAGGAGAGCCTATCCGTGACGTGGACTCCCAGGAATTTGAACGATTGGACCCTGTCTACACATACTCCGTTAATGAGGAGTGGGGCCAGGTCTGTGCTGCGCTTGCGAAAGTCCAAGATTATTTCTTTAGTCTTTGTGGTATTCAGTGTAAGATTGTTCGCCGAGCACCAAGAAGACAGTTTGTCGACCTCGTCTCTGTAAGCTGACTCATCCCCGCCTGAGATGAGTCCGATCACAGTGGTGTCATCGGCGAATTTGATGATAGAGTTTGACTGGTGGGCTGGTGTGCAGTCGTATGTGTACAGGGAGTACAGGAGAGGACTCAGTACACAGCCTTGTGGTGAGCCTGTGTTTAGTGTGATGGAGGAAGAGAGGTGTGGACCCATTCTGACAGTTTGTGGTCGACCAGTCAAGAAGTTCTTTATCCAGCAGCAGATTGAAGAGGATAGTCCAAGGTGGTAGAGTTTGTCCTTAAGGATGTCCGGCTTGATGGTGTTGAAGGCTGAGCTATAGTCTATGAAAGCATCCTCACATAGTTCCCCTGGTGCTCCAGGTGGCTCAGTGCTGTGTGAAGAGCCACGGCGATAGCATCCTCGGTGGACCTGTTTTCCCTATAAGCAAACTGGTGCGGGTCAACTGAGGGGGGGATTGTCTTTCTGATGTGTCGGGCCACCAACTTTTCAAAGCACTTCATAATCACAGGCGTGAGAGCAACAGGCCTGTAATCGTTCAAGCGGCCGATGGTTGGCTTTTTGGGGACAGGAATGATGGTGGCAGATTTTAGGCAGGCAGGAACGATGGATTGTTGCAAGGACCGATTAAAAATGTCCGTGAAGACTCCTGCCAGCTGTTCAGCACAGGCTTTGAGCACTTTGCCAGGTATTCCGTCAGGACCAGCAGCCTTCCTGGTGTTCACAGACTGCATTTCCAGTCTCACTTCCTGTTCCTGAAACTCCAGTGTATTGTCGCAGGGTGGTGGTGGGAGCGTTGACACTTGGTTTGATTTGTCAGATTCAAAGCGGGCAAAGAAATGGTTCAGTTCCTCCGCTAGTGAGACATTTGCGTTTACAGACATGGAATTGTTCTTGTAGTTCGTGATATGTCGTATTCCCTGCCACATCTTCTTTGGGTTGTTTTCTTTGAAGTGCTCTTCGATTTTCTTAGTATATGCTGCCTTGGCCTTCTTTATGCCCCTTTTCAGCTCTGCTCTGGCAGCTCTATACTTTCTTTTGTCCCCCGATCTGTAGGCGGTGTTACGGCATTTGATAAGTGCTTGTGTCTCTTTGGTCATCCAGGGTTTTTGATTAGGAAAAACTCGTATCCGTTTGTTTGTAGTGACGTTGTCAATGCCATTTCTGATGTAGGAGAGTACATTTTCTGTATAGTCCAGGAGGTCGTTGTGTTCAAAAAGTTCCCAGTTGGTGCGGGAAAAGCAGTCCTGCAGTTTAGAAAGAGCGTTCTCGGGCCAAGTTTTTATTAACTTTATTTTTGGCTTTGTCTGCGTTCGGAGTGTGTTGTACGCAGGAGTTAGAGATATACAAAGATGGTCTGATCCAG
>NC_135525.1:1829287-1833256 GCF_051989575.1 Stigmatopora nigra | reverse complement strand
AAGAGAAAATAGAGAAAGAGAGAGAGAGAAAAAGAAAGAGAGAAAGAGAAAATAAGAAAGAAATAAAGAGAAAGAGGAGGAAGAGGAGGGGGAAGAGGGAGAGGGAGGAGAAGAAGAGGAGGGAGAGAGAGAGCGGCGGCGGCGGTCGGGGGGAGAGAGAGAGAGAGGCGGTGGTCGGGGGAGAGAGAGAGAGAGAGAGAGCGGCGGCGGTCGGGGGGAGAGAGAGAGAGAGAGAGCGGCGGCGGTCGGGGGGAAAAGAGAGAAAGAAGGGGGAAGAGAGAGCGGCGGCGGTCGGGGGGAAAAGAGAGAAAGTGGGGGGGGGAAGAGAGAAAGAGGGGGGTAAAAGAGAGAAAGAGGGGGGGGGAAAGAGAGAAAGAGGGGGGGGAGAAAGAGGGGGGGGGAAAAGAGAGAAAGAGGGGGGGGAAGAGGGGGGGGGAGAAAAAGAGAAAAAAAAGGAAAGAGAAAGAAAAAAAAGGAGAAAAAAAGGAGAAAAAAAAGAGAAAAAGAGAAAAAAAAAAGAGAAAAAAAAAAGAGAAAAAAAAAGAAAAAAAAAAGAGAAAAAGAGAGCGAGCGCGAACGAGCGAGCGCAAACGAGAACGAGCGAGCGCAAACGAGAACGAGCGGGCGCAAACGAGAACGAGAGGGCGCAAACGAGAACGAACGGGCACAAACGAGAACGAGCGGGCGCAAACGAGAACGAGCGGACGCAAACGAGAACGAGCGGGCGCAAACGAGAACGAGCGGGCGCGAACGAACGAGAACGAGCGGGCGCGAACGAGAACGAGCGGGCGCGAACGAGAACGAGCGGGCGCGAACGAGAACGAGCGAGCGCGAACGAGAACGAGCGAGCGCGAACGAGCGAGCGCGAACGAGCGAGCGCGAACGAGCGAGCGCGAACGAGCGAGCGCAAACGAGCGAGCGCGAACGAGCGAACGAGAACGAGCGCGAACGAGCGAGAGAAAAAGAGAAAATAAGAAAGAGAAAGAGAGAGAGAAGAGGAGGGAGGGAGAGAGAGAGGGAGGAGAAGAAGAGGAGGGAGGGAGAGATGAGAAGAAGAGGGAGGGAAAGAGAGAGAGAGGAGAAGAAGAGGAGGGAGGGAGAGAGAAGAAGAGGAGGGAGAGGGAGGAGAAGAAGAGGGAGAAGGAGAAGAGGAGGGGGAGAGAGAGAGGCGGCGGTCGGGGGGAGAGAGAGAAAAAAAAGAAAAAAAGAGAAATAAAGAGAAAAAAAGAGAAAGAGAAAAAAAGAGAAAGAGAAAATAAGAGAAATAAAGAGAAAGAAACAAAGAGAAAGAGGAAGAAGAGGAGGAGGAAGAAGAGGAAGAAGAGGAGGAGAAGGAAGAGGAGGGGAGGGGGGAAGAGGGAGAGGGAGGAGGGAGAGGGAGGAGAAGAGGAGGGAGAGAGAGTGGCGGCGGTCAGGGGGAGAGAGAGAGCGGCGGCGGTAGGGGGGAGAGAGAGCGGCGGCGGTCGGGGGGAGAGAGAGAGAGAGCGGCGGCGGTCGGAGAGAGAGGGAGAGAGAGGGAGGAGAAGAAGAGGAGGGAGAGAGAGCGGCGGCGGTCGGGGGGAGAGAGAGAGAGAGAGCGAGAGGCGGCGGTCGGGGGGAGAGAGAGAGAGCGGCGGCGGTCGGGGGGAGAGAGAGAGAGCGGCGGCGGTCGGGGGGAGAGAGAGAGAGAGAGAGAGAGAGTGGCGGCGGCGGTCGGGGGGAGAGAGAGAGAGAGAAAGCGGCGGCATGGGGAAAAGAGAGAGAGAGAAAGCGGCGGCGGTCGGGGGGAAAAGAGAGAGAGAGAGAAAGCGGCGGCGGTCGGGGGGAAAAGAGAGAGAGAGAAAGCGGCGGCGGTCGGGGGGAAAAGAGAGAAAGAGGGGGGGAAAAGAGAGAAAGAGGGGGGGGGAGAGAGAAAGAGGGGGGGAAAGAAAAAGAAATAGAGAAAGAGAAAAAGAGAAAAAAAGAAAGAGAAAAAGAGAAAAAAAAGAAAGAGAAAAATAGAAAGAGAAAAAAAAGAAAAAGCGAAAGAGAAAGAGAAAAAAAGAGAAAGAAAAAAAGAGAAAGAAAAAAAGAAAAGAGAAAGAGAGAAAAAAAGAAAAGAGAAAAAGAGAAAAAAAGAAAAGAGAAAAAGAGAAAAAAAGAAAAGAGAAAAAGAGAAAAAAAGAAGAGAAAAAGAGAAAAAAGAGAGAAAAGAGAGCAGGCGCGAACGAGAACGAGCGGGCGCGAACGAGAACGAGCGGGCGCGAACGAGAACGAGAACGAGCGGGCGCGAACGAGAGAAAATAAGAAAGAGAAAGAGAGAGAGAAGAGGAGGGAGAGAGAGAGAGAGAGAGAGAGAGAGAGGAGAAGAAGAGGAGGGAGAGATGAGAAGAAGAGGGAGGGAGAGAGGGAGAGAGAGGAGAAGAAGAGGAGAGAGAAGGAGAAGAGGAGGGAGAGAGAGGCGGCGGTCGGGGGGAGAGAGAGAGAAAAAAAAGAGAAAAAAGAGAGAAATAAAGAGAAAAAAGAGAGAAATAAAGAGAAAAAAAGAGAGAGAAAGAGAAAAAAAGAAAGAGAAAATAAGAGAAATAAAGAGAAAGAAACAAAGAGAAAGAGGAAGAAGAGGAGGAGGAAGAAGAGGAGGAGAAGGAAGAGGAGGGGAGGGGGGAAGAGGAGGGGAGGGGGGAAGAGGGAGAGGGAGGAGGGAGAGGGAGGAGGGAGAGGGAGGAGGGAGAGGGAGGAGAAGAGGAGGGAGAGAGAGTGGCGGCGGTCAGGGAGAGAGAGATTGCGGCGGCGGCGGTCGGGGGGAGAGAGAGCGGCGGCGGTCATGCTACTCCGGCTACTTTGGCCTTCTGGTGGAAGGTGGCCAGGTGGCCGGCCAGGGCGTGGAGCTTCACCACGTGCTGCCAGAGGACCTCAGCTCGCCCGGTGAATACCTTGTTGAAGACAGGCAGGCCTCGATTCACCTTGTTGGCCAAAGTGGCAAAGGACTTGTGGGGAGGGGGGAGATGTCGGTTCCAACTTCCTTGGAAAACAGACGGATAGACGGCCTCCTGGCACGCCTACCGGGAATCGTCCTGCTCTTTAGATTCTTCGTCTGACGACAACTCGTCCCACTCTGGATGACAAAATGGGGAAAAAAGTGCCATCTATCACATATAACAAGCCTTTTAATGGCCGACTGTCTGGTAAACGTCCCAGACAAGACCGGCAGGCAAGCCCTCTTGGTTAAAAATTGACTGAACATCTGCCAATTACCAACTCTCATCGTTTCACTGTATTCCCGCACTCCAAACTGTCCGTATCCTGTGAAGAAAGGAAGGACAGGCGTAAGTGAGACGAGACGGAAAGAGGCGGCGGCTGAGAGAGAGCAAGAGAGAGCAAGAGAGAGCAAGAGAGAGCAAGAGAGAGCAAGAGAGAGCAAGAGAGAGCAAGAGAGAGCAAGAGAGAGCAAGAGAGAGCAAGAGAGAGCAAGAGAGAGCAAGAGAGAGCAAGAGAGAGCAAGAGAGAGCAAGAGAGAGCAAGAGAGAGCAAGAGAGAGCAAGAGAGAGCAAGAGAGAGCAAGAGAGAGCAAGAGAGAGCAAGAGAGAGCAAGAGAGAGCAAGAGAGAGCAAGAGAGAGCAAGAGAGAGCAAGAGAGAGCAAGAGAGAGCAAGAGAGAGCAAGAGAGAGCAAGAGAGAGCAAGAGAGAGCAAGAGAGAGCAAGAGAGAGCAAGAGCGAGCAAGAGAGAGCAAGAGAGAGCAAGAGAGCGCAAGAGAGAGCAAGAGAGAGCAAGAGAGCGCAAGAGAGCGCAAGAGAGCGCAAGAGAGCGCAAAAGAGAGCGCGGGACCAAACGAGAGAGAGCGCGAGAGCAAACGAGCGCGAACGGGCGGGCGCGAGAGCGAACGGGCGCGCGCGAACGAGAGCGATCGAGCGCGAGAACGAGTGCGAGAACGAGTGCGAAAAAGAAAAAAAGAGAGAGAGAAAAAAAGAGGAAGAAGAAGAGGAAGAAGAAGAGGAGAAAGAAGAGGAAGA
>NC_135525.1:1824287-1826787 GCF_051989575.1 Stigmatopora nigra | reverse complement strand
AAGAAAGAAGAGGAAGAAGAAAGAAGAAAGAAGAAGAGGAAGAAGAAGAGGAAGAAGAAGAGAAAGAAGAAGAGAAAGAAGAAGAGGAAGAAGAAGAGAAAGAAGAAGAGGGAAGAGGGAAGAGGGAAGAAGGAAGAGGAAGAAGAGGAAGAAGAGGAAGAAGAAGAGGAGGAGGAAGAAGAAGAGGAGGAGGAGGAAGAAGAGGAGTAGGAGGAAGAAGAAGAAGAGGGAGAGGGAGGGGAAGAGGAGGGAGATGGGAAGAGGAGGGAGAGGGGGGGAAGAGGAGGGAGAGGGGGGGAAGAGGGGGGAAGAGGAGGGAGAGGGGGGGAAGAGGAGGGAGAGGGGGGGGCAGCGGTCGGGGGGAGGAGAAAGGGCGCGGTCGGGGGAGGAGAAGGGAGGCGGTCTGGGGGAGGAGAAGGTATTGACGTTGTCCGAGATGCTGGCGGAAGCCGATCTGATCCCTCCGGCCGTGGCGATGATCGAGGCCCCAAAGGTGAAGGGCGCCAGGGCCAGGCCGGCGATGGCCGGCACGCCGGCTACTTTGGCCTTCTGGTGGAAGGTGGCCAGGTGGACGGCCAGGGCGTGGAGCTTCACCACGTCGGACCTCGGCGCGCCCGGTGAATACCTTGTTGAAGACAGGCAGGCCTCGGTTCACCTTGTTGGCCAAAGTGGCAAAGGACCTGTGGGGAGGGGGGAGATGTCGGTTCCAACTTCCCTGGAAAACAGACGGCTAGACGGCCTCCTGGCACGCCTACCGGGAATCGTCCTGCTCTTTAGATTCTTCGTCTGACAACAACTCGTCCCACTCTGGATGACAAAATGGGGAAAAAAGTGCCATCTATCACATATAAACCGAAAGCCTTTTAATGACCGACTGTGTGTGTGTGTGTGTGTGTGTGATGGGGGGTGGGGGGGGTCACCTCTTTTGGGGCGCCATATTACTGGACAGTATTGCAGGGTTTTTGGGTCGGAAAAAAAATAATTGCAGGGTGCACTTTGTCCAAACGGCCACAAGATGGCAGCAAGAGATCATATTACTGGGAAGTAATTTTCAAATCAAAGAGGATGGCTGAGTTTTATGTCGGGAAAATAATTGTATGGTGAACTTTTTCAAAACAGCCACAAGATGGCAGGAAGAGACCATATTAATGGGAAATACTTTTTAAATCAAAGAGTATGGGAGGCATTTTGGGTTTAAAGACCAATTGCGGGTTATGTCATCAATCACGCCTACGAATAAACTAGTTTCAGGGTTATGGTTATAGTCAATTAAAAGTGCCAGAATACACTAAACAGAAAAACATTAATCAATTAGAAGAAACTTACACGAGACGACATCTTGAGACGACTTGCGTTGATGTCCAAATGTGGCATTAAGGGTCTGCAGAAGTGGATGTGGCATTTATTAAGGGTCTGCAGAAGAAACTGTAAAGTAGTATAGGGTAAGAACGTGTTATCCCAAACTAGGCGCTCACCTTCTTGCGCTCCTGGATGTTATTGACGTTGTCCGAGATGCTGGCGGAAGCCGATCTGACCCCTCCGGCCGTGGCGATGCGCGAGGCCCCAAAGGTGAAGGGCGCCAGGGCCAGGCCGGCGATGGCCGTCACGCCGGCTACTTTGGCCTTCTGGTGGAAGGTGGCCAGGTGGCCGGCCAGGGCGTGGAGCTTCACCACGTGCTGCCAGAGGACCTCGGCGCGCCCGGTGAATACCTTGTTGAAGACAGGCAGGCCTCGGTTCACCTTGTTGGCCAAAGTGGCAAAGGACCTGTGGGGAGGGGGGAGATATCCGTTCCAACTTCCCTGGAAAACAGACGGATAGACGGCCTCCTGGCACGCCTACCGGGAATCGTCCTGCTCTTTAGATTCTTCGTCTGACGATAACTCTTCTCATTCTGGATGACAAAATGGGGAAAAAAGTGCCATCTATCACTTATAAACCGAAAGCCTTTTAATGGTAAACGTCCCAGACAAGACCGGCAGGCCGGCCCTCTCGGTTAAAAATGGACTGAACATCTGCCAATTACCGACTCTAATCTTGCCTTGGCTGGCTCCAAAATGGAAAAAAATAACATCTTGTACATTTAAGTTTCAATTACTCACGTTTCACTGTATTCCACCACCCCATCAAACTGTCCGTATCCTGTGAAGAAGAAAAGGAAGGGCGTAAGTGAGACGAGACGGAAAGAGGTGGCGGCTGAGAGCGCAAGAGGGCGCAAGAGAGCAAAAGAGAGCAAAAGAGAGCAAAAGAGAGCAAAAGAGAGCAAAAGAGAGCAAAAGAGAGCAAAAGAGAGCAAAAGAGAGCAAAAGAGAGCGAACGAGCGAGCGCGAACGAGCGGGCGCGCGAGAGCGAACAACGGGCGCGCGACAGCGAACGAGCGGGCGCGCGAGCGAACGAACGCGAACGAGCGCAAACGAGCGCGAACGAGCGCGAACGAGCGCGAACGAGCGCGAAAGAGCGATCGCGCGAGAGCGAACGAGCGGGGCGCGCGAGAGCGAGCGAA